>NC_081230.1:9394568-9620442 GCF_902713425.1 Acipenser ruthenus
TATACAGCTAACCCTGCTCACTGTGACTGCTGGACTATACAGCTAACCCTGCTCACTGTGACTGGACTATACAGCTAACCCTGCTCACTGTGACTGCTGGACTATACAGCTAACCCTGCTCACTGTGACTGCTGGACTATACAGCTAACCCTGCTCACTGTGACTGGACTATACAGCTAACCCTGCTCACTGTGACTGCTGGACTATACAGCTAACCCTGCTCACTGTGACTGCTGGACTATACAGCTAACCCTGCTCACTGTGACTGCTGGACTATACAGCTAACCCTGCTCACTGTGACTGCTGGACTATACAGCTAACCCTGCTCACTGTGACTGCTGGACTATACAGCTAACCCTGCTCACTGTGACTGGACTATACAGCTAACCCTGCTCACTGTGACTGGACTGTACAGCTAACCCTGGTCACTGTGACTGGACTATACAGCTAACCCTGCTCACTGTGACTGGACTGTACAGCTAACCCTGCTCACTGTGACTGGACTATACAGCTAACCCTGCTCACTGTGACTGGACTATACAGCTAACCCTGCTCACTGTGACTGGACTATACAGCTAACCCTGCTCACTGTGACTGGACTATACAGCTAACCCTGCTCACTGTGACTGGACTATACAGCTAACCCTGCTCACTGTGACTGTACACTTTATCACATGTCTTTTGCAGAGTGTAAAGCATTTGGGATGTGTTCAAATGAAGGGCCCAATATGTACAGATCTTTGTATTGTTTTGCATTGCACTGTATTGTATTGTATTGTATTGCACTGTATTGTATTGTATTGTATTGCACTGTATTGTATTGTATTGTGTTGCTATCCCTGCACTGCGCAGAAAAGAAAGACTGCATTCTGTGTTTTATTTTTCAGGACTCACGGCGTGGAAAGAGACGGAAGAAGGGACAGCCACGTGGACAGGGTCTGTATGGGAGCACCCAGGCGAGGCAGCCCGGCAGGTGAGTTTCTGAGCGGATGCGTTCTCTCTCTCTCTCTCTCTCTTTCTCTCTCCATGCCCTGTTTGATTTGACCTCCTGATTGCGATCGGGACACCCCCTCGCCCCGCTCCCCACTGCTTCTGCTAACAGCTGGCTCCTCACTCAGGACACCTGCGCTCGTGGCCTCGTGTGACACTCTGTGGTCGAGGTGACCTACTTTCATGTAGTAGCTGTGGTCTCGTGAGAGAGTCACAAGGATGACAAGGCTATGGGGGGGGGGGGGGGGGGGCTGACAGGTCCTGTCTCAGAGTCTCTGATCGACGTGTGTAATGAAGTGGGGAAACTCACTGTATTGGTGTTGTGAGCGCCAGTAACTCACCCCGTGTGCCCGGCTGTGTTTGCGTCGTGTGCTGCTGAGCTGAGTATCTGTATCTGCTTGTGCTAACCAGCCTGGCTGCTGCGCACAGTGGTTAAGGTGCTCGTTTGGAGAGAGCGAGGTTGCTGGTTTGGGCCCAGTCCCTGCCCTGTAGACTGAGCTGTAGTCTGGTCCTTCTTCCACAGCGAAGGAGAGATAGTCTGTCGTGTGTGTGTGTGTCAGAGCTGTTTCTACACCGCGGTCAGAGCTGGGTTACTCTGTCCCCAGAGATCTCTCTGATCGGATCTCGTTGGCTTCAAGTATTTCAAGTGAAAGTGATAAGCAGGGCAAGCAGAACACAGCCAGTCACACAAACTCCCAAAAATAGCTTGTGGGTTTTTTTTTTTTTTTTTGCGGTTTGTTTATTTTTATACAAGATAGTTTAGTCTTTAAAATAAATATATAGCTTTCGTTTCCTTTTGAGGGTAAAAAAAATAAAATAAGATCTTGATTGGCCAAACTTTTAAAAGTAAAGTTTCCTGATATTGAGTCTTTTAGAAGGTTCCATTATCTACAGTTTCACCCATTCCAGGTTTTACTACAAGCTTGATTAGCCCCAGTGTCCAGACAAACAAGGTCAAATGTGTTCTAAAGTAAAACCAGGAATGGATCACACTGCTATGCAATGGGTGTTCTTTCCTCCCTAAGGTTGCTGTGAGGCAGTGTGAGTTTGCCTCCCTCTGCAGCTCTGAGTGGAGGCAGCACTGTGCGAGGGTGATTCGAGGCAGGGAGAGTCTGTGTTGTGAGGCTGCCTGCCTCTCTCCGAGTCCCAGAGGAAGGCTGCTTGGCCAGGAGAGACTGGGAGGAAGTGTGTGGGGGGGAGATAGGAATCCTGGAATAGGAAAAAACTACTCGGGCTGTGATTTTCAGCACAGCGCAAACACAATCGCCAGCAGACCTCCGCCGCTCGCGCCAGAAAAAACTTTCTGTTTTAGTGAAATGAAAAAAGTCAACTCTGTTTGTGTTTAAAACAAAGGGCCGGATTTACTGAGCTTTTTACTTCACCAAACATAATGTTGCAAATTTAAAATGAGAAACAACCGGGTGAGTTTTATTGCAATGTGCTAATTGCCGGAAACTTCAGCATTTTCAGTTAGCATTGCAAAAGCACCGCCCAGAGTCTCTTAGCCTCGGTTTGGGTTTTAATACTGTGTATAGTTCTGAATCACCTAGAATTTAAAGAATTGAGACATTTTTAATATTAAAAAATAAAAAAAAACCGATACAAACATAATTTAGACCTTTTATTTAACATCAAAGAAATCTCAAAAGTCTACCGGAAGCCATAATAGTAGTACAGTATTTCGTGTTAGATTTCCGTGGAGTCACTGCCTGCAGTGTTGAGGTGTTGGTGGGAGTATGGGGGGCCGGGGGTGTGAGAAAGCAGCCAGTCTCGCAGCCGTGCGAGTTGGGGAGAGAGAGTCAGTGAACCGCAGGGCGTGATGTGCACACACAGAGCTGCTTCTCACACACAGCTTGCTCTTCCACCTCCTGCAGGTGTACCCTGGCAGCGCCTCTCCTGTATGAGACCTCAAACCACAGTGATCGACAGATAAACACAGCGACACTGTAAACAGGCACAACACTGAACACACACACACACACACACACACACACTTGGGTATTCCCACCTGAAAAGGTATGAAATAACTTTCTGAAGCACGCTGTTGACAGTCCAGTTTGTTTACAATAGCATTTTTTTTGTTGTTGCCCCCAAACGGTGCGTTTCTGAAGCTGTTGTTTGTCTGTTATGAAGACCAGCGCGGTATGAAGCCGGTGGCTTGTGCTCTCTAGCTGAATATACAATGATTTCGCCTCCTGTAATCTGTCCGTCGCAGCACAGCACTTTGCAATACAATGTCGTGCTGGATCATGAAAGCCGGTTGCTGCAGCCTCTCACGAGAGGAGACTTCAAGTTTATATAACAAGGCTGCCTCGGATGCACAGGTGCTGAGCCGTATCTCACCGCGAGCTTGCTGAGCACTCGCAGTGTGGTTTGATCTCCCCTGATCGGCACAGCCCCGTTTCACAGTAAAAACCCTTGTGTCTCTCTGAACTCCGGGGTGCGAATCCTGGGGGGGGTGGGGGGGATGGGACGTTGCTGCACCTGTTAGTACGATCACTATCACACTCTAGACCACCAGCTTAACCCCTCGGCGACTGGAGAACTTTGAGTGCGTTGCCTGCAGTGTCAGGGCTTTCTAGCACACACAAAAGCAGTAGCTGCTGTTTGCTAGTGGTAGTGGAACTCTAAAGCAATAGGCTGGGTTTGATCATTGAAGGTGAGCTGGTGTCTTGATTGAATCTATAAGAAACCGTACGAAGGGAACCAGACAAACGTTTCGCTCCGTGCCGCCTTCTTCAGTGAACTGCTGTCTCAGCTCCGTGCCCGACCAGCTCCCCAGCACGACGCTGGTGGCGTCGCGCACTGGCTCTCAAGCTCCAGGTTACTGGTGACTGCAGGCTGCTATACTGGTCCTGAGAAGGGATCATATGAAGCAGCAGCAGTGAGACGGGCTGAATGACCAAGTAACTGGACACTTCGAATGTCTCTGTCTGGACATCCCTGTAACCAACTCCAGTGGATCCGTCCAGCAATAAATCTCTTCCCAGGTGTGTCAATAAAACTCCTGTTGCGTAGCAGTGCCACCCATTCCAGGTTTTTCTACAAGCTTGATCAGCCACAGCGTGTATAGGTAACGCGCTCGGTTGCGTCCGAGTTTAAACTCCTAGTAAAACCAGGAATGGGTGAAGCTGCTATGCAGCGGGAGTCTTATTTCCATCCCTGCTTCAAATAAAAAACACGGTTCTTGTGTGTCAAGGCGCTCCAGGGATTTGAAGCATGTTAAAGGCAGTGTGTGTCTGTTTGTTTTAAGGGAATGGTGCAGTGTGCAGTTATAGATGATTCAAGAGGTGAAGGGGTTGAGGACGGCTAGGTGCCAGGAATGTTACAAGCGCTCCCCCACTGAGCTCATCTTCAGATAATTAAAAAAGAAAACGGGAAGTGATCAAACCTGTTCCAGCCCTCCTGACTTCCACCGCTTCTGCGGTCTCTTATTTTGTTGTTTCATTATTTATTCTGCTGGGACATCAGCACCATTCCTAATTAAATCCATGCCTCCCTCCCTCCCCCTCCTGCTGTGAATAACTCCAGCCGCCTCCCCCCCCCCCACCACCACCCCCCTTCCCTCTCTGTGAAATGTTTCCTGTATGTTTTGGAGTCATTCTCCCCCTCTGGGAGAATCTCATTCCCTCGTTCATTCATCCAGCTGCTCTGTCTTTTCACAAAGTCGCATTCTTCACAGGACGATACTGGCAACCGCGGAACAATGTAATCCAGCCTGGCACTGGCTTAGTGAGGGTGTGTGTGATAGTGAGAGAGTGTGTGCGAGCGGGGGGGTGTGCAGGGGGGGGGGAATCAACAGCTGCAGAAAATGGATGGGACCCCCCCCCCCCCAATCCTTCTGCCCATTCATCCCAACCCTTGCTCCCTCCCTTTTTACCATCGCTATTTATAGTTACAGACAGACCAAATAGCGACAAGGACATGTGGGGCTTAGAAACCAAGATCTTGTGTTCCTGAACGGCGCTGGCTTGTTTTCATGTGACCGGAGGAGAGAGGGCTAGCAGGGTCTGTCATCAGTCCTGTTTGTCTGGTCGCACGCTCTCCGCATGTAGACAAGTTTAGAGCAATCCCAAACGAGCCTGCCACCTCCTGACCTCCTGAAGCACTTTCCACTCAGGTCAACCCTTAACCTTTAACCTCCTTTTTAAAATCAACAGTATAATTATATTATTGATTTACTTTTTCTGAGATTTCTCCTGAACTGCGTTGGATGCTGTACTAGAAACCTATTTATGAAAGTCACTCCATCTGCATTGGAAGGAAATGAAACATATTGGGGTCGCTCTGCACTTGTGAGCTGGGTGGCTGTGTAAAATCATTTGCATGTATATGAAGATGATGATAATCAGATCGCCTGTCAATCAGGAGTCTGAATGTAGTAAATCCTCACCATGTTACAGCTCTGGTCAAAAGTTTTGCATCACCCTATAGGATGAACTCATTGTGCTTCATAAAGTCGAATGAAACCTACATTTCAGAATCTAACATGAAATACTGTATTGCTGTTATGGCTTCCGGTAGACTTGTTTGCGATATCGTTTTCTTCGATTACATGATGTTGAATAAAAGATCTCGGTTATGTTCATGTAGTTTCTGGATCCTAAAATTCGAGTTCTGCATCACCTGTTGAACGTGTTTAGGAGAGAGGGGGTCTCAGAGCCCAGATTGCCTGTGATAGAGCGTGCAACACCCAAACCCTGGCGGCAGTGTGGAGTAGTGGGTAGGGCTCTGGACTCTTGACCGGAGGGTCGTGGGTTCAATCCCAGGTGGGGGACACTGCTGCTGTACCCTTGAGCAAGGTACTTTACCTAGATTGCTCCAGTAAAAACCCAACTGTATAAATGGGTAATTGTATGTAAAAATAATGTGATATCTTGTAACAATTGTAAGTCGCCCTGGATAAGGGCGTCTGCTAAAAAATAAATAATAATAATAATAATAACAGCAGCTCACTTTGATCGGACAGGTTAATAGAGAACAGCGAGGGGATCAGCGAAAAAAAAAAATAATTCAAGTGTAGAGAAACGTTCAGTGTTATCATACTTCTGTCTTTTTTTTTTAGTTTATTATTAGAAAGTGAGATCAGAAAAAAAAAAATGACAAATGCTTGTCCAAGTCCTGGTCATAGCGGATTGAGCTAAAAACTTTGTCAAGCATCCACAACGTAGCCAGGTAACCCATTCCACACCCTCACCACTCTCTGTGCGAAGAAGGGTCTCCCATCCTCTGAGGGTTCAGTTGTGACGAAACTTGGTACGGACATTCCTTGGCGCATTTTCTCTGAGGAGTCTCAGAATCTGGGTCGCAGGTCGGACCCCTTGCGTTCTGTAAGCCCCCTGGGGTTCCAAGAAGATATAGCCATTGTTTATTCTCTCTTGACTATTGGGAAGCGATGGCGCCTCTTTAAGACTGTCACATGACTCCTGTCTTTCCCTGCATTCCAATTCTGTGCCTGCCAAGAAAGAGAGAGAAAAATATTGGAAGGGATCAGAAATATTTCCCAGTGAATTCCTTCTCTGTGAAAATAGACGATAATAGAATAAAAATGTGTATCCAATTGTGTGTGTGGTTTTTTTTTTAGGTCAGTCCTGAACTCATTTTTAGCAAAAGTCTGTCATCATTTTTTTACTGTTATGTTGATTAGCACTGAGGAGGGGAATGACAAACAAACGGTCTGAATATTAAACGAGAGAATCGCAGTCCTGTCTTGAGTTTGCAGCTCTCTGTTCTTTAAAGGAGGCTCGGGGGTCCAGTGGTTCAAGAAAGGAGCTTGGTCCCAGGAGGTTCAAATCCCAGCCACCGACTCCCTGTGTGTGTCCCTGAGCAAGTCACTGAACCTCCTTGTGCTCCGTCCTTCGGATGAGACGTAAAACAAACAAGCTCCTATTGGAAGTGACTCTGCAGCATGTTGGTCTCTTTGGATAAAAGCCTCTGCTAAATGACCTAATTAATAAAGACTGCAGTGTATTCACCTTGATCTGCAGAACCTTTTAAAAGCGGCATTGCATTTCGGTTATTATTTTTTTCCTATTTTCGTGATTTATATTACCCTTGAAGGAGTTCTTCCCAGTAGTCGTGACTCACTCTGACTGGAAACAAGCAAACCTGGTACGCAGAGTTACAATGTGCAGGACCGCCACACAGAGGAAAAAACACTTCAGAAGAGTCCGAGCAGTTCACATTTGACATTACAAATTGTTATTTATTTTTCAAATTCAAGCTTTTCACTTTAAATTCTTAAAACACACACGCACGCACACACACGCACGCACGCACACACACACACCAGTGATTAGCTGTTCAATGACTTTCTCTGGTAATGCCCGTTCTAGAGGTTGTTATTTCTATCATGTGTCAGTGAAGATACAGAATATGCTTTTTATTTTTGATTTGACTCTGATGTATTTTAGGTTTTGCTGGTGGAAAATCAGTTTAAACCTCACGTGGGAGTCGGGGATCTTGCTCCCAGACCCTGGTTATCAGAAAGCAGCTCTCTGTTTTTTTGCTTGCAAGTTTTCCAGTAATTTTACCTGCAATGATTCGGGATGGAAATAAGACTCCCGTTGCATAGCAGTTGGATCCACTCCTGGTTTCACACTGAGTTTGATAAGACACACCAGAGCTTGTTACCTTTGAGCAAGCTGGTAGTAAAACCTGGAATGGGTGAAAATGCTGTGCAATAGGAGTCTTATTTCCATCGTTGTTGTTGTTGTTGTTATCATCATCCTCATTATCATAATTAAAAATTCCCACTTTGTCATAGATCTCCACCAGCTTAAATTTAAAAAAAATACTTTTTTTGCAACTTGTTTTCTTTTACATAGACTTTAAGGTTGAAGACTCATCGGGTAGCTCTTTTCAAGCTGCATTTCAGTTGTTTACCAGTTTCTGCGTTGGCAGATGAAGCAGGTTCAAGCAGCACAGCACAGCGCCTCCTGCACTTCACACTGGGGTACTGCTGGCTCTGAAAAATTCTCGGTCAGAGATTTTTAATTGTATTTAAAGTCGTTGTGGTGTATATACAGAGCAGGGGCCGTCCTGTGTTTCTTTTCTTTTTTTTTTAAATATTTTTTTTCGCTTCCTGCCATTGTCTTGCACAGACTGCCTCCGGGCACTTTTGAGACGGTCCCTCCCCCTTTCCCTCTGTGCTCTGCTTCTCTGACAGCCAGACGTGCTTCAGTGATATAGACGAGAGCAACTGTGCGCTTTCCTAACTAACGCCTGGGACATGAACAGAAGCTTTTAACAACTTGCCGGGTTGCCCTTAAACTGGATGTTGAAGCTAAGAGCTGGTAAGACCCTCGCGGCTTTTCTGTTTATCTTTCTTTTACTGTTTTTTTTAGTTTGCTCATTTAAAAGCCGGCAGGCAGTCCGTTTGCAAGAGCTCCACAGTTTACTCTTGAGTGAGAAACTTTCTATCTGTAAAACAAAAGTAGGCTAGAAATCCTAATATTAAACCGATGCTAAGTTTTGGTGTCTAAGAGGGCTAGCTAAAAAGCTGGTGCCCCCCCTTCTTCCTTGTTTCTTTTTCATTCTTTCTTTTCTTTTCCATCCTTCCTTCCTTCCTTCCTTCCTTTCCTGACCTACACAAGCCCACCGGGTGGTTGAGATATCTATCAAGTGGGATCATGGGTGGATTTTCAATTATTATTTTTTTTTTACAAAACCTGCATCCCTTAAAACTCGGTTTTCCTGTCTGCTGCTCAATGCTGTTAAGCGTAGCGTCCCGGTGAAGCTGCACAAACACTTGCTTTTGTGGGAACTTTGGGAGCAAATTGAAAACAGACGTACCCACCCAAAATCCTGTGCAGCCGGGAGGGGAAAACACTACTACTTAATAATAATAATAATAATAATAATAATAATAATAATAATAATAATATTTCAGGAGCCCCCGATCGATCTGTTTTAGTGTTTTGTGTTCTTGCAGGTTAACCCTTGCATGGAAAGGGGATCCATGATGTTTAAGGGGACGGTGCAGCGTGGGGTCTGTGCTGCTCAGTTTGTGACTCTCTTTTTTTTTCTTACTTTTTGAATTGTTTTGATCCACCTGAGGAAGGCGGAAGAGAAGCTGCCTGTGTGTGTGTTTGTGCCGCTGCAGGAAGGGTTTTAGATCTCAGGCTAGGACGCTGTGCTGCACTTTTAAAAGTGTATCTGCTGCTTTTGAACACTCAAAGAAGAGTAATGTACACATTTATCATCATGGTGAACTCCAAGTTATATTATATTGCACCTCGCACCCCCCGACCCATAGCCAGACTTCTTGCATCGCTGCGTGTGTAACTGTGTTCAGTTTCCTATCTGTCCTGTTCTTTATAATGCATGCATGTTTTTTTCAGTCTTGAAACTTTTTGTACCCCAGAGAGTTCTCGTGAATGATTCGTATTTTTTTTTTTTTTTAAATAAATAAAAAATGTGGCAGAATTGTATATCAATAAAATACAACCCCTTCCTCTCCATGTATAGTTCATTTATTTAGGTGATCTTGTATTTTGCTCTCGGGGGTCTGTCTCTTAGTATCTGTGGTTGTGCTGGAATGTACTGCAACTAAATATGTGTGTGTGTGTGAGTGAAGTTATCAGTTGTTAAAGGTGTTTGGGTTGCTTTTTCCTGTATTTAATTTTTTTTTTTTAAATGTCAGATCCACTCCTCATCTGATCACTGCCTAGCTGAAGTTATCATTTTTCGACGTGTCTTTTTTTTCGCCCCTTTCTCCCTGGCTTAAGGAAACGTGCAACTGCAGCAGCATGTGGGTGGGAGTGTAACTCTGATCAGCAGGGCAGTACAGGGAGTCTGGTCTCTGTCTGTGGGACTGAGCTCCACGCTGGAGCTCCGCTCAGGAGCCTGGTCTCTGTGGGACTGAGCTCCACGCTGGAGCTCCGCTCAGGAGCCTGGTCTCTGTGTCTGTGGGACTGAGCTCCACGCTGGAGCTCCGCTCAGGAGTCTGGTCTCTGTGTCTGTGGGATTGAGCTCCATGCTGGAGCTCCGCTCAGGAGCCTGGTCTCTGTGGGACTGAGCTCCACGCTGGAGCTCCGCTCAGGAGCCTAGTCTCTGTGGGACTGAGCTCCACGCTGGAGCTCCGCTCAGGAGTCTGGTCTCTGTGTCTGTGGGACTGAGCTCCACGCTGGAGCTCCGCTCAGGTGTCTGTCTCTTTCCTGCTGGGAGATAAGCCTTGAGCTTCCTGGCCTCAGTCTCAGCCTCTCTCTGTCTCTCCCTCCCCCCATCTCGGACGTGATACAGTCCTAGAAGGACTTGGCAGAGTTAGCCCAAGCCAGTACTTTAAGTGCAGCACAGAAACCATGACCAGAGGACACCGACAGAATTAGTGGAGATGGGTAGGAGACACAGAGTGTGGTGAGGGGATGGAATGGGTTACCAAGGGTTACCAAGCCACGTTGTTGATGCTGAATCACTTGGATCGCTAGAAGACCCGACTTGACCAAGTTTTGAGATCGCTGAGCTACTGGGAACCGGACAAGCGCTGATGGGCTGAATGGCCTCCTCTCTTTCTTGTTCTTCTCTCTCTCTCCCTCCCTCTCCCTCTCTCTCTCTCTCTGTCTCTGATCTGTTTTCGATTGGAAGCTCTAGATGGAGCACTTCCTCCCCTGGCAGGAAGCGGTGATTTCCGGTTACCACGACGACTGACCTGACCTGAAAGGAAGCCTGTCTACAGAGAGGCATATTTAGAGCTTGTTTTTATTGTGTGTGTGTGTGTGGTGTGTTTTTTTTTTTTTTTTTTACTTTTACAGATGTAGCTTTTTATGCTCACCGTAGCCCCCCCCCCCCCTCTATAAATACTCATTCTACATGACAGCCTTGACCAGATTTGTCCCCAATAGCGCTGTGCTGGCAGTGTAACGGCCGTGGCAACACAGAGCACCAGTGGCTGGAGGCTGCAGTGCCACTGCAATGTATTCACATCATCCCAGAGATGGGCCCCACTGCACTTCCTAAACAGAGAGAGGGAGAGTGTGCATTCGTTTCCCAGGAAAGTTTTCTCCCTGACCCCAGAACGCTAGATCAGAATTCTCCTCTTTCTTTTTTTTTAGCGGACTTGGTGGAGACGACGCCCTCCAGTGGCAGGACAGGGTCCCTGTTGCCTCGGACCTCATCGTTGCGCCGCAGAGGGTGTAGTTTTATAATCGTTTCTGAGTCGCTGCTTTTCCAAACGCTTGTTCTGCGTGAGGATGAAGTAAAAACTGGCCCGCGCTCCACGTCGCGTGCGTGCGTGTGCGTGTGCGTGTGTGTGTGTCTGTCGTGCACCCCAGTGACGCTCTGCTCATTGTGAACGTGGCAGAAGCGGAGTATTCACAGTTTCCATCACGACCCCGTCTGTCTGTCTCTGCTCTGTCCCGTGGTGGGCAGGCTGGTGGTGCTGCAGCTGCTGCTGTTTTCGATGGAAAATGAATCGATCGGATTCACAACACCTGCCTTTGTTTTTGTGGTGTTAAATACACAGCTTGAACAGAGCTTCACAGAAATACATCGCAATGCATTTTCCTTCTTATGTGGTTTTCTCTCTTTTTTTTTCTGGGGGGGGGGGGGGGGGTCGTTTTCATCACAGCGGCGGTTGGAAGGACGATAATTTGAGCAAAAACTGCAATGCAAGTTGCACTGGAGAGTCTGGTGATAGACGCAGGGTATTGTAATGGGACAGATTGGTCCGTGTCGGGCTTTACTATGGGAGTAACTGCAGCAGACACACACTGTAGTGAGGAGAGCACTGGGTCCTGACTCTCTGTGTTTGAATGGGTCCTGGCTCTCTGTGTTTGAATGGGTCCTGGCTCTGTGTGTGACTGGGTCCTGGCTCTGTGTGTGACTGGGTCCTGGCTCTGTGTGTGTGAATGGGTCCTGGCTCTGTGTTTGAATGGGTCCTGGCTCTGTGTTTGAATGGGTCCTGACTCTCTGTGTTTGAATGGGTCCTGGCTCTCTGTGTTTGAATGGGTCCTGGCTCTCTGTGATTGAATGGGTCCTGGCTCTCTGTGTTTGAATGGGTCCTGGCTCTGTGTTTGAATGGGTCCTGGCTCTCTGTGTTTGAATGGGTCCTGGCTCTCTGTGTTTGAATGGGTCCTGGCTCTGTGTGTGACTGGGTCCTGGCTCTGTGTGTGACTGGGTCCTGGCTCTGTGTGTGACTGGGTCCTGGCTCTGTGTTTGAATGGGTCCTGGCTCTGTGTTTGAATGGGTCCTGACTCTCTGTGTTTGAATGGGTCCTGACTCTCTGTGTTTGAATGGGTCCTGACTCTCTGTGTTTGAATGGGTCCTGGCTCTCTGTGTTTGAATGGGTCCTGGCTCTGTGTGTTTGAATGGGTCCTGGCTCTCTGTGATTGAATGGGTCCTGGCTCTCTGTGTTTGAATGGGTCCTGCCTCTGTGTTTGAATGGGTCCTGGCTCTCTGTGTGTGACTGGGTCCTGGCTCTGTGTTTGAATGGATCCTGGCTCTCTGTGTTTGAATGGGTCCTGGCTCTGTGTTTGAATGGGTCCTGGCTCTGTGTGTGTGAATGGGTCCTGGCTCTGTGTTTGAATGGGTCCTGGCTCTCTGTGTGTGACTGGGTCCTGGCTCTGTGTTTGAATGGATCCTGGCTCTCTGTGTTTGAATGGGTCCTGGCTCTGTGTTTGAATGGGTCCTGGCTCTCTGTGTTTGAATGGGTCCTGGCTCTCTCTGTGTGTTTGAATGGGTCCTGGCTCTCTGTGTTTGAATGGGTCCTGGCTCTGTGTTTGAATGGGTCCTGGCTCTCTGTGTTTGAATGGGTCCTGGCTCTCTGTGTTTGAATGGGTCCTGACTCTCTGTGTTTGAATGGGTCCTGGCTCTCTGTGTGACTGGGTCCTGGCTCCGTGTTTGAATGGATCCTGGCTCTCTGTGTTTGAATGGGTCCTGGCTCTCTCTGTGTGTTTGAATGGGTCCTGGCTCTCTGTGTTTGAATGGGTCCTGGCTCTGTGTTTGAATGGGTCCTGGCTCTGTGTTTGAATGGGTCCTGGCTCTGTGTTTGAATGGGTCCTGGCTCCCTGTGTTTGAATGGGTCCTGGCTCTGTGTGTGTGAATGGGTCCTGGCTCTGTGTGTGTGAATGGGTCCTGGTGCGCTCCCCTGCTGTTTGTCTCGTCCCTGGTGATGGTGAATCAGTTCGGTCTGCAGCGTCGTTGGAAAACGATTGTGATGCCGCGCTGTGTCGCCGAGGAAACCCCGGAATGACGGTGTGTTCTGTCCCCGCCCACGGTCCCATCCTCCTGGCGAGCTGCCTGCCTGCCTGCCTCCCACCCAATCGGGCTTGTTGTTACTGAGAGGTGGGGGCGGACTGGTTTCACTCCTATCTTTAGCTCGGCCCGGCCAGGGTACCTTCCGGAAACCCCCGTCCCCCCCGTTTCTTTTATTTTCCGGTGTTTTTCGCTGAAACAGAAACTGAGAGACGGCAGCCGGGGCTGAAAGGCTGAAATCGATTCTAAAATCTCTTTGAAGAGGAACAGCCCAGGCCAGCCCCTGTTCACATGTTCACTTCCATCCTACACATTTAGCAGCACGGTAGTGCTTTATGAATACAGCCTTGCAGCTCTGCGCAGCGTGGGGCTGCAGCTGTTAGTCCCTCTGCGTCCCTGTCCTCACAGAGGACGCTGTGGACTCTCGTTCCCCTGTCCCAGTCTCTAAAGAGGCAGGGTGGGAGAGTGTGCTCAGAGGAGTTCATGGAAAGGGACCCTCATCTTTCACTCCTTGAAGAAGGGTTATACTAGGGCGGGCCGTTTTTGGAAGTTTAAAAGTCAGCCAAGTGTTAGACGTGTAGAATTTCCACTAAAACTTTAAACTGTTGTCAAAAATGTTGACAGCAGTGAGTGTACAGAGTGGGGCAGGTTATTTTTCACTCTGTGTTCCTTCACAGTCTTTTCCTTGTACAATTTAAATGCTGTACACACTGGGCTGTATTTTCAAAGCGTTTTACTCGTCTTTTTAATTAGATCCGAAACAACGAAGGGGATCCGAAATGTAGTCTCCAGCACTCTCAAGGCGATTGTGTCTTTATATATATATATATATATATGTACGATTGTGGTCAAAAGTTTACATACCCTCTAATTGCTTCAATGTTATTTCCCAATGTATTAAGTGTTATAAGTATTGTTTGTTACACTATACTTACACGGCAATGATACCTCTTGTGAGTGTGTTGAACTCCCATTCGCCTTACCAAGCGCTAGTTAAAAATCTGGTGAATTAAGGCACAGGGTATCAATATTTATGACTCCAGCTCTATGACAGCCAATGGGGTGAATTCAATTAATTCAACTGCATATCTTGCAAATGAGGGGATTTATATATATATATGTATTTGAAACTGTGAAAAATCACATTTGTGTAATTTCTGAAGGAAGTGGTTAGGGAGTTTTTTTTTTTTTTAATTTTTCCTGTTTTGGAAAGTCATTTTCATATTGTTCTTTTAAGAAGTGGAGCGCTGTTCTCTGTACCTCGAGGTGACTCGCTCGACACGCACTCGTATTTTCCAGTCAGTTAACGAGCGCCTGTGTCGTGGCTTCTGCTGACGCCCCCACATGCCCTCACGACAAGATAACAGGAAAAAAATATCTATACGTCTAAAAATCAAAACCTCTTTCGTCAGACTGGAGTGCAGCTGTGGGTTCGTGTCAGAACAGCGTGCCTGTAGACCAGGCTTTTGTTCCAGTGCACCATTTTGTCTTTCAAAGGAAAGAAATAAAAAAAATGAAGCTAATTCTACAGAAAAAAAAACAAAGGCTTGAGCCAAACCATTGCTGTTCTTCATCAGAATGTAGTTTTGGATTACTGCACTAGCAAGTTGCATAGCACTTGGATCCATTCCTGGTTTTACTATGAGTTCAGTAAGACACACCTGAGCTTGTTACCTGCACACTCTGGCCAGTCAAAGTGGGGAATGTTTCATACAGTCAACGGCGACTATTAGGGGATTGCAAACGATCTGATAAGAATCAGTCGATTTCAGTGGGACGTTATCAAGCAAAATCATCCCATAGGAATGGGCCAGTAGGTACCTACTACCCTCCCAACCCCTAAATCTACCCCCTACCCTCTACCCCTAAACCTAATGTCTACCACTAACCTAATCTCCCCCTCAACCTAATCTCTACCCTTAAACCAAACTGTTACTATTAAACTGTTACTATTATTTCAACACTGCTTTTTAGCGCCCTCTAGTGGCTGCTACATCCGACGTCCATTACAGCTCTTGATCCGGACCTACCTGTTGGTAGGCTAGTAGGTACCTATTGACCCATTCCTATGGGATGATTTTCCTTGATAACGTCCCGTTCAATCAGATCGGGTGGGCTTGCTACAGAGGACTTAGTCTCATTCAAAATAAATAAATAATTCAAAAAAAATAAATAAATACATTCTCGTGTTCAGGAATAAATCCGAGCATGCTGTAGTTTTTAAAAGTTTGTTTCCACAGACTGTCTGAATATGTTTTTTTTTATAGCTGATTATGTCCAGAACTGAGCAGGCTGCCAGCAAGCAGGTTATCTGATTTCAAAAAACAATGTCTTAAGATACCCGAACGATAAGGTTAGTCTGTATGATTTAAAGCATAGATGGGTTATTATTTATTATTTTTTTTAATGGAAGTGAATTGGATTTAGCACACTTCTACTGAACTGCTTTGTGAAACCAGACCCTGGGTTCTAATCTGGTTTGGTGGACTCAGCCTTTGCCCCAGTGGATGTTGGTCCACATTGCAAATCTTTTTCATTTTAAATGGGTCCAGTCTTTTATGCTTACCGTATCGCATGTGGCTTTTTAATTATTTTTTTTTGTACTAAAATCAACCTCGTCCCTTGGACTGCGGTTCAGCCAGGGTTCTGGTTTTGTATCCCGTCCCCAGTCTCCGCTCCGACACGCCCATTTTCTTTCTCGAGGATCAGGCATCTGTCGCTTCCCTCTTGGTCCTTCCCGTCGGATTCCAGCGATCGCGGCAGAATTCCAAGATTCCTGAAATTCCGGCTCATTTCCTGAGGGGGAATTCCTGCAGATTGGCAGGGAGGCAGTCCGCATCGTGCCGGATGGAAGCTCTTTCCCCTCCTTTCACTCTCCCCCTGTCTCCCCCTCGCTCGCTCTCCCCCCCATCTCCCACTCGCTCGCTCTCCCCTCCCCCCCCCCCGGTCTCCCACTCGCTCGCTCTCTGTCTCCCTCTCTCTCCTCATTCCTTTTCCCTCTCTGTCTGTTTCTTAGGCAGTTTGTCTCTTACAAAAAGCTGAGTGTGAAATCTCATTGTAAAAGCAAAGCGAGGGTATGGCAAAGCACAGGCACTCCCGGTAAGCCTGGGGCAATAGGAGAAATTGTCCACTGAGTTAGTGTGACTGCGTGTGTGTGTGTGTGTGTGTGTGTGTGGAGCAGCATTATAGGGCAAGTGCAATCCTTGAATACCACGCTGTGTAACTGTGATACAAAGAGCTGCATTGTAAAGGGCATTGCATGCTATCACTGGGACAGAGCTTTGATCAGCTAGAGTGAGCCCAGTCTGTGTTCACCCCTGGGGCTGACGGACCCCACTGCTTCACTCGTCCCTCTCACAGTAATAGGATCCCCGAGGGGTGAGGGGGGCAGGAGCGGCTGCAGGCTTCCCCACACCCCTTCAGCTCTCCATCTTGCTCATCCAGTCAGCTTCCCCTTGCAGGATTCGGTTTTTCTGGCACTGTTCTTTTTAAGGTGAACTCGGATTGGGAAGACCGGGTGAGTCTGTGTCTCTCTGTGGCGCGAGGTAAAGATATTTCTGTATTTGTTCTGTAGTAGCTGTGGTAATGTTATGTCATGCAGACACTTGTTGATTTATATATATATATAACGCGCTGATGACTCAAGCAACTGCTCTGTAGCTTCACATGAGAAGTGAGGAGGTGGAAAGGTCACCAGAAGTTTTTGTATCACTTGGGATACATCAGCCTGCTGTATGAAGAGTTTACCTAATAGACATTGCATAGGTACAGGCAAACACATTGCAAACACTCACTGATATACAGACACACACTGAGACGCTCACAGACACAGAGACACACACACACACACAGTGACAAACTCACACACTTACAGACACACATTGAGACTCGCACACGCTCACAGACACAAAATGAGACGCACACATGCAGAACAGACACACAGGCACTCACTCACACACACACACACACACACACACAGGCCTACGGAAATGTAATTTGACCAACTAAAGGTAAGCGAAAGCGTGTGTGCGTGCCTGCTTCTGAGAAGTCTTCGCTGGTGTTTGCACCTCAGATAGGAAGCCACAGCAGTGAACAGGAGGGTTTCAAGGTACTGAAAGCACAGGAAGTGGCGCAACCTGAGAGCAGAGCGGAGGGGCGAGTCACAGCTCTCTGTCCCGGACCCCTTTGTAACAAAACCACAAAGCAACAAACCAGCACGTCCAGCTCGAAATGCTTTTAATTCAGCTCTTCAATTATTTCTTCTCGTTGCTATGAGGTGTGGATTGAATCTGGGTTAGTTTTAGTAGTGAGAGGTGGAGAGTTGCATAGATTTTCTAGAGTTTAAACTGTTTTTTTTTTAAATGCACTCAAAGGTCAGGAGTATTTATTCTCGTGCATTGGCAGAGTTTTTGTATAGCACACAGGGATGGGACTTCTGTTGCACAGCAGTGTCACCCATTCCAGGTTTGAATACGAGCTTGATCAGCCCCAGTGTGTCTAGCGAACAAGCTCAGGTGTGTCTCATTAAACTCCTAGTAAAACCAGGAATGGATCAAACTGGCTATGCAATGGGAGTCTTGCTTCCATCCCCGGCACAGCACAGTATAGTATTGAATATTTAAGTCATGCAGGATGGTGCCAGGCTGAAGCCAGTGTTTTGTTTTTTTGTCTATCGCCTTTTATGGGATGTTTTTAAAAATCTAGTAATTGAAGGTCATTGTCTCCACGATGTTTGCACGTTGCTACTAATGAAGTATACTGGAGCTGGCTTGACCAGTGCCTCCTGTCTCCTCTGCTGCATGCAGTTCATCTTAACAAACCCTTTGAAACAGCCCATTAGTGACGCAGTAGGTTCCTTCACAAGCTGGTCTCCAGACCGCAGTGCTGTTGAGTTTGTTTGAATGCATCTCCCTGTTTTCTTATTGGTCTGTTTTTTTTATAAGAAATCGGATAAGTGTCGCTGGTATAAGCTTATGAATCGCGCGTCTGAATGTGATGACCCTGTTACCGCAGCGTATTCCACGTGTTGTGTGAATCGTAGGGCACTGGCGATCAGTTTTCACTGCCGCGCTTCCCAGGTTTTGCTCGTGCACGATGCTGTCATGTTTCTGACATCGGTAATGTGTTTACAGTATTGGTTTTGAACGACCTGCTTGGCTATAAATAATTATTAACATTTATTTTTCACGAGAACTGTGTGTGCGTGCGTGCCTGTATCAGATGCAACTGTAAACGAGTTATCTGCTGTGTAAACTCGACACTATTTGCTTTGTTTCCGTGATTTGAAATAAGTCGCTGCTATCGGCAAACAAGATATCGGTTTGATTGCTTGAGAATGCAGGCGCTTCACTGCTTTGAAACATTATACCGAATTGAAGTGCTTGACTCAACGGCATGAGAATCGATTCAGAGCCCTGTCGGCACTAGTTTATGAGGAGGACCTTTTTATTTTCTTTATAGTAATGTGTGAATCTAAAACTGGCAATGTAACTCCTGTCTGTTTTATAGCAATGCGATTGACTTCATGCGTCCGGAGCCGGAGACCTTCTCTGTGGAAGTCCAGAGTCGCACCTGTAAACAAGGCTGATTCACGCATTTGTCTTCCAGAGTTTTACTGTATTTGAAGTTTGAAATTTTACCTAACTGGACTTTTTTATGTAATTTCCCAGTTTGGCTGCAGAAACAGAACAGCAAAACGCGTAGGAAATGCTTATAAAACCTGTCGAGGAGGAGGGAAAGAAAATATGTAAACTCGCGGCTTTGTATTTCACCAGGTGGAGCAGCAAACCCAAATTCTCAAGCGAGGGAAATCCTCTCGAGTGTCTGATTGGCTGCGAAACTCACCAATCCGGTCCCCCGCTGAGGAACAATGCAGGTTTTCTGTTTGAAAGGAGCCGTGTGATGTCATCAGGGCTATTTTTGGTGAGCGCCGCCCAGTTTGCTATTTTTGGTCTCGTAGTGGGGCCGGTTTAGCTCTAACGCACCCAGTTCCTATACACCTCTCTCTCTCTCTCTCTCTCTCTCTCTCTCTCTCTCTCTCTCTCTCTCTCTCTCTCTCTCTCTCTCTCTCTCTCTCTCTCTCTCTCTCTCTCTCTCTCTCTCTCTCTCTCTCTCTCTCTCTCTCTCTCTCTCTCTCTCTCTCTCTCTCTCTCTCTCTCTCTCTCTCTCTCTCTATTATTGAGGTTCTGGGTGGATTGCGTTACTTGGATGTTTGAGAAAGGAGTTAGTTTAGATTAGACAGCAGAGAAGCCGTGGAGAAACTGCGCACAGTTGAACCATACAAGCTAAACAAAACAACCACATAAAGAAGTGTGGCATTAGGAAACACAAAACTAACTTTTGCATATTTAAAATTTTGTGTCGTTCTTAAAGGAATACAAAAGCTGCTTGGCGTAGTTTTTTCTGCAAACGAAGAGCACTATTGACTGTATTTTCCTGCTCGCTTGTAGGCATGAACAATAAAAGCTTCTAACAGGAGAACTCGCGCAGGATAAACATTTTTCTTTCGTGCAACTTTCGCCTCGCTGTGATGCAACAGTCTGTCGCGGACGATAAACAAAAATCGCTTCCTTCCTGCAGCTCCTCTATTTAGATTTGCAGGTTAAATCGCGGTGATCTGTTTACTATAAACCGATAGAAAAAAAGACAATCTGCAACAGCAAAAGTAACCGGGCAGCCTTTTTAGTCGCGTTAAGGGATCTGGGGTTGTTTTATTCCGAGCTCTGTGCAAAGTTAAATGGATTTCGCTTTGAGTTTCAAGTGTGAAAAAGGAGCATTTTTTTAACCTGCCTCTCATACTGGAGTGTAAATACCAATATCCAGAAACGACCGTTTGAGTAGCCGGCTGCATTGCTATAGGGAACATTGCTGTGTCGACACAGGTTTGTAAACAAATAAAAAAAAATATATATTATAATGTTTATTTACGTAACTTAAGCGCACCTGCTGTGAGTCCGATTTTTCTTTAGATTTTGCCTGTTTTGCTTTTTAAAAAGTTGAGCGCTGGCCTGTTTTTTTTTTTTTTTTTTTTTTTTTTTGAAGAGCAGGTTAATGTTTTACTGTCACTGCATTTAATGTAAGCTTAACCCATGAAATGTGATGTTGGTGGTTTGGATTTAAAAAAAAATGCTATAATAAGGCATTTGAAAATGATCTGCAGTGAAGATTGGATATAGCCTCTATATATTGATTTTATTTTTGTATAAACTGTGTGTGTGTGTGTGTGTGTGTGTGTGTGTGAGACCCGACACTGTTCAAGTGCACACCACATAACCCGTGCCAGGCCCGCTCCAGATGTTGAATAGCATTTACGAGTCGGCTTCGATTTTCTTCGCAGATGGAATTACGGCAAGCGGACGGACTCTAGGCGCAGATCCAGACGAGCACGCCTCCACGGCGACGACAGGTAGGATAGAGAACCTCTTCATTTATTAAAAACGTCTCCGGTGTTGTTAGGATCGCCAACACAAGGACTGCCGGTCATAGAACCACAACACGTCATAGAACCACAACGACGGTGCCGCGTCATAGAACCACCGAAGGGGGGATTCTGTCCCTCGTTTAGACCCCTCATGCTATTAATGCATGCATTCGTTAATGTGACGCCAAAAAAGTCCTGGAATATTTAATTACCCACGTTCTTGTCTAAGGGCAGTGCTACCATACCTTGAGAGAGTGCCCCTTACCCAGCACTATCAAAGGCATTTAAAAACGTCCCTACTAAATTGTGTTGAAATATATACAGGGTGATTCAAAAGTAAGTGTTTGAAAAGAGGTCTCCTGGCACTGGAGTTGGCGTGGGAGTGAAGCGATCTCTCTCACACACACACACACACACACACAGAGACAGCCCCCCTCTTGGTTCACAGAGACACAGAGACTGATGCTCTGCCTGTAAGCCGATGCATTTGTATTGATGGCTGGGTCCCGCAGTGACAAAGAGGACCCAGGCCCTGGATCTGAGAGACCCAGATCGGGGATCCGGTTTCGGGCAGAGAGCTGTGTCGCCCTTCATGAACAATAAGGGTCCAGGAACGATGGCTCAGACTTTAGACCAATCTCACGTAATACTAATAGTAGTAATAGTATTTGTAGTAGTAATAATAATAATAATAATAATAATAATAATAATAGTAATAATAATAATAATAGTATTTGTAGTAGTAATATCCGGGGCTGTGGAGGAGAGTGCTGCTCAATCGTGCCGTACCTCCACTCCAGAGAAATGTATTTCGATTTTAAAAAGGTTCAAATGGCAATGATCAGGGGAGTAGTGAAAATGAAGCTGATGAAGGCCTGGGAGGGAATGGAAAGCCTGAGGGCTGCAGCGTTGCTGCTGAGCGGATCCGTGTCTAATTGAGAGGAGAGAGGGACACTGGCTGCATTGTTGCATTTCTCCGGGCGCAGCGTAATCGTATATCGTGATCCCTGTGCCAGTAAAGTGCCACTGGCTTGGGAGGCTTCACTAGCTTCTACGCCAGAACCTCCTTCTGTATCATTAAGTTATTTTTTACTTATGTAGTACTTCACATATTTTTCGGTGAGTGTTTCGTTTCATTGTATTTTTTTTTTTTAAATTTTGGCCTAAAGGTTTGAGAACAATGAGTCTTGTAAGAGGCAGGGCTGACTGGATGAAAGTGGAGTGTGTGAGTGAGTGGTGTCTGGATATCTGTGTGTGTGCGGGGGGGGCGGGGGCGGGGGGGTCTGTGTGTGTGTGCTTGTGCTTCTCCGTGTAAACAGACCACTCGCATATGAAGTGGAATTCTTTACATGAGTTAAAAAGCCACTTGAATCAGAAGAGGAAATGCACCCCCCAGCTTCCAAACACACTGCCGTTCTCTGGAATGAGACTCTGTGAGTCACTCACACTGAAATCAGAGCTGTGTTCCTGGAACTCCGAGGGGAGGGGAACCAGGAAAGGTTTCGGGGGTAACAATAGACATGCTGTTTTGGGGAGCTGGTGGGAAAATCACGTTTTCCTGTTCCTCGCAGTCAGCTGACAGCCGGTGCAGAGCTGTGTGCTCACAGTGAAACCTCGCAGAGAGCAGCACGAGGGAAAGTTAACTACACACTGCTTACTGGAGCTGAGGAGGGAGGAGGGAGAAGCATTTGAGGATTAGTAAGTCATTGGTACTGCACCCAGCCTAGGCTTACAGATCTTTCTTTGGAACAATTTTCTGCAATGCGTTTTTTTTTTTTTTTTAAATCCCTTACTAATTTATAATGCCACTACGTCTTTTGAATTATTGTCAGTTAGAAAGTTGTATAATATACAGCAGGTGTGTTTCACTGCGTAATGAAGATGCGTAGCATTTGCTTGTTTTTTTTATAATCGTAAAACCATTTTTGTCTGGTATTTCGTGTGCTTTACTACCCTTTCGTATGCTTGTCTAAAGAGTTTGCCTCCTCTGTGTCAGTGTCCGCTACAGGGTCATATTCTACACTAACTCATCTACAATATAGCAGTGTTCGCTGTTGATTGGATATGTTTGTAAAGACATACAAAAGCGAAGTTCATTGAGTTGAACCCTCAAGTGTAACTTCAGCCTGGAACAAACTGCACTGTGTGTGCTCTGCGTTGCTACGAAGCCTTCCTTAGCTCTGCAGGTCCTGTCATGCTGTGTTTGCTATTTAGCTGGCAGAATCAAGATCTCAATACTGGCTTCACTCTCAAAGCTAAACGTTACTGGCAGAGCCGTGTCGTGTGCATTGCACGTTGCAGAAATCAGCGTGCTGCAAAAGCAGTTGCGTGATGAACCGGAATATTGCCTCCCCCCTTGAAGGTGTTGTTGTTCGCTCCTGCCTTGGTCCCTTCAGGTGTCTTAGATTGTTTTTAGATTGAATCCACCTTATCAGGTGCATGGGGTGTGGCTTTGCTTTCTAGCTAGGCAGGTGAGTGCAGAGTGACCCTCAGACACACAGTGACGGTGCTCTTTGTTTTTCGAGCGCTGGCAGAGCCGATCCCGTGACTCGCACGTTCTCATGAGAAACGTAGAGCAGCTTGGCAGCAGTGCAGGGGAGTGGCGTTTCTCAGCCTCAGCAGATTGCGGTGGCGGGGAGAACGCTCTGGGAGTGTGGGAGTGTACAGCAAAGTTTAAAAATAGCACCGAAGTTACCCAGGTAGTTTTGCAGCTACAGGTTGCTACAGTACACACTTCCTTCCTTTCAGTCAGGGCTCAACGCGGCAGACAGACAGGTATTTTTTTTTTCTTCCCAGTGTGATCCGTCTCCTTCTACCTCTGGTCAGGGCAGTTTTGAATCCACAAACGAGAGAATTCTCTGAAGTGCAGAAGCAGCTGTGGGTGTGGTGCAAATGAGACTTCCATTGCAGGGCAGTCCTGAGCCATTCCAGGCTTCACCGCGAGCTCGCTGTACAAACGGATGATGGGAGCCTCTCGCCAGGTCGGCATTTGCAAAACGTGATGCGACCCGTCTGGATTTGATTGATTGATTGATTGACAGCTCGCACTGAGGATGACATTCTGTGCCGTATCTCGCAGGAGCGTTTTGATAATGTGTGTTGCACGCAGTACAGTACAGCAGTGATCCTTGCTGACAGAGTACACAGTATTCGTCTGTAAGGCAGGGGCCTCTCTCTCAAGCACATCCTGTTTTGTTTTGGGTGTTTCTGCTTGATGCTCTCTGGAGTTTCCCAGCACAGAAGCTCGTAATTTGCCTCCCCTTATAAAAGTTCAACAGTGTATTTTTTTTTGCAGTTGCTGTACCAGAATTTTATCCTGGTTTGCCAAGTCTATTAATATGCTTTATCATACCACAGGTAAGCATTGTTTTTCTTACCATTTCCATCCCTGCAATCCTGGTTTTACTAGGAGTTTAATCAGACCCACCTGAGCTTGTTCCCTATACACACTGGGGGCTGATCAAGCTGGTAGTAAAACCTGGAATGGGTGACACTGCTGTGCAATAGGAGTCAAGTTTCCATCCCTGCATTGTCAGTGTGAGGGATTTCTCTGTGTCGTTCAGTGCCAGCCCATGCATGTATAACTAAAATGCAATTTGCATGACCTATAAATAGAAACAGACAAATGAAATGCAGTGCGTGTGGTCAGCTCGCTCTCAGTGCAACCTGCCACCGAGGGAAACAAGTCTCTGAGTAATTTCCAGCTTCCACGACAAACAGAAAGGCACGATGTAACCCCTTCATATCTCCAGAAAGTCGCATACTGACATTCTGCCTTTTCTAACGGTGAGCGTGAGTCATCGCTTCGGATTAACGCCGCGAGGTTGAGAGGGGGTGTACGGTAATGTTACCCACAAAGAGAACTGCTACGTCTGTACTCAGAACGGGAGTCACAGTTTGAGGTTTGACAAATGAACTGTTGAACTTTTTTGTTTTCACGAAACAACAAAATCAGAAATGGTGTTTTAGGCAAACGACTGTTATCGAGGCGCGTAGATGTTGGATTTAGTTTTAAAAGTTCCCACGCATAAACTGATTTCTTTCTTTATTTATTTTTTAATAAAAAAAAATATACATTTTATTCTTGTGCCATTTAACACGTGGCAGTTAAAACAAAAAAAAAATAGTTTCTGTAAAACTGCACCATTTGACCCCCCCCTAAGTGGAGGGTGACCCGTCTGGAGCGCAGGTCACAGGGGTCACTCCGTCCTGCCGAGCTCGGAGCTGAACGGGACATCTGGACACCTGTCCTGTCAAACAGACACAGAGGGTTTAAAAGTGTTCCAGGACAGCTTGCTTGCAGTTTGCAGGGCTGGTATTTCGCTGTGGGCCAGTTTCACTGCATTTGCACTATGAATTTGTTCTCCCAAGATGCTTAAAAACTTCAAATGAATAATTCAGGGACCCTCCCCCCTGCCTCTGGAACAAAACCCAGCGCAGCGCTCCGTGTTATCGAACGGATTAGAGGCTACTAGGATCGTTCACAACTTTAAGTTTGGGGGTGGGGAGGGAGGTACACTTTACTGGCCAGTCCAGGCTCGCAGTGCAGAGGGGAGGAAATGCCTTTCTGACCTGCTGGTAAAGATTTCTTCAAAAGCACAAGAGGGGAGGATGAGAGAGAAACGTAGCTGTGCTGCAGGCAGTGTGTCACTTTACAACGCGCTTCTTCAAACGCAGCGTTTTCCGTTTTATTTAATTCTTTTGGTCTCCTGTGTGTATTTGCAAGCCAGTTGTGGTTTAGTTGCCTCCCTCTCCCTCTCCCTCTCCCTCTCTTCTGTTCTGTGGTTCCCTCGTTGCTGGAGTTTGTTTTATGTGAGTTGTCGGTGTGGCAGAGCGTTACAGGGACTGCCTCATTCCTGGCAGGGATTTATACACTCTCCCTGTCATTCCAGAGCTGTGAGCACACAGCCAAGCGTCTGGATTTCAGACTGTCCTATCTTACTTTTTATTTGTTTGTATTAGTCCTATTAATAGAGATCGCCTCGGGAGCTGGAAGGAGCAGAGAGAGATGGGGTTTGAAAACTGTACTACTTAACTCCTGCTTGTCTGATTTCTTTAATCTGCGATTTTAGTAAACTGATTAGATTGATAGATACAGCCCTGTGCGTGTGTGTGATGGCTCTGTTCCACGCTCCCTTGTAGCACCCTGCTTTGCACACACAGCCTCCCAGCCCACTGTTTAGAGGGGTAAAAGGAGAACAAATGTGAAGCTGTTTAGTGATCAAGTGGCATAAAATATTATTATTATTATTATTATTATTATTATTATTTAGCAGACGCCTTTATCCAAGGCGACTTACAGAGACTCGGGTGTGTGAACTGTGCATCAGCTGCAGAGTCACTTACAATTACGTCTCACCCGAAAGACGGAGCACAAGGAGGTTAAGTGACTTGCTCAGGGTCACACAATGAGTCAGTGGCTGAGCCGGGATTTGAACCGGGGACCTTCTGGTTACAAGCCCTTTTCTTTAACCACTGGACCACACAGCCTCAAAATAGGCAACGAATGCGCCACCCCGTCCGTATTCATCCGTTTCAATGCTGGTGTAGAGGATAGATTTTAAGCCGTGCAGTAACACTAGCTTCAGGTCATGCAATACCGAGACCAATGCCTCGGATTGCTCTGCCACACACACACACACACGATTCCTCCAGTCCCGCGCTCTCTGGCTGCAGTGAATTCCTTCCTGCCCCTCAGGAATCCCTCCTCTCTCCTGTGGATCCCAGGCTGCTCTTGATTTATGGCTGCCCTTCAAAG
The DNA here is from genome assembly GCF_902713425.1 of Acipenser ruthenus. Taxonomy (NCBI): domain Eukaryota; kingdom Metazoa; phylum Chordata; class Actinopteri; order Acipenseriformes; family Acipenseridae; genus Acipenser; species Acipenser ruthenus. The sequence continues at coordinate 9,420,929 of NC_081230.1, forward strand.
CCTCCAGTTCAGTCTTCCACTTTTTTTCCATCAACTTAAATATTTTAACAGGACAGGCCCTTTTGTGAGGAGAGGAGGCCAGAGAGGGACCACATGGCAGGAGCAGGTCACATAGTCTGCATGCAAGCAACTCCACACAGTCTTTCTCATGCACACACACACAAACTGCTTGTGTCTACAAACACAGCTAGCAGAACAGCAGTACTTGAGCACAGCTGTGTAATTGTTCCCTTGTGCAATTCATTTTCAGTAATTGTAGTCACCCAGCTCTGATAATCCTGTTGGACCGGCTCTGTGGGCTTCGCTGGCTCCCGCAGAGCACACACACCTCTCTGCTCTGGTAAACTTGGCTGCGTTTATTTTTGGCAGACCTGGTTTCACCGGGCTGCTGCTCCCTCCACCAGCGCCTGCAAACTGGTGACAGCGACGAATGAAAAAGGCTCTGGGGATAGAAAACAGAGCCCACGCTTAACACAAGCTGTACCCCACAGCCACTACGACAACTGAAAAAAAAAAAGAGAAAGAAAATCGAGGAATGTTTAACTTCCCCCCTCCAGGAATAAGCTGTCGGGTCTGATGATGACTGTATACCTGTGTGTGTGCGCACGCTGTGCAATTAACTCAGACACGTCCCAGGAGGAGCGTTACCTAAAGGAAATTAAACTGGGTGGGTTATCAAGTGGTGTTTTTTTTCCAGCAAAGCCCTCAATTGCTCTTAAGAGATTCTCAGATAGTTTCTTACTGCTCTGTAGAGTTTGCTGGGTGCTTGTTACTGGATCCTCAAATTGTCTTCATCCTAAATGGTTGCTTCTTACCTCGTATTGTATTCTAGCACTTACTGTAAACTGCACTATTTAATTTTTTTTGGCATTATAACACCTGTAAGTCACTTTGGATAAAGGCCAAATAAACACAATGATAATTGTGCATTGCTGGGTTTAAGGTGCAGTGCAATTTTCTACACTAGGTTTTATAAGTAACCCTAGATTTTCTAAAGACTTTTTAAAAGAACAATTTAATTGTGACTGGTTACGCAGTATTCTTTTCAATGCAAGTAGTCATTTGTTCAATTAAATTAATTTAGAGATCCTTTGGCTCAAACACCTGAACACCCTGCAGCTCACCTGGACCAGAGCCGACCACTCCTGATTTAATTGAACAAACCATCAATTGATCAACAAACTTCCATTCTTCAGAAATGGATGATTTGAGGGCTCCCTGTCAAACCTGCTGGATTGCGGCTCACCAGGAGCAGGTAAGCCACCCTGGCTCTAGGTGTTCACCTCTGGGGGGGGTTTGGGATTGAACGGGGGTCACGAGTGAAGCCGCTGTGGAGGCGTGTGTGATTGTGCACCTCCCTGTCTCCCTGGTGCAGATTTTGAAAGCCTGTCTGGAGCTGCCAGTTTAGCTCCGGGGGGTGAGCAGTTCTGAGAAGGGTAGATCTGTTTTTTTTTTTTTTAAAACTCGCTTTAGTCAGAGGGGGAGGCCTTGTCTGCGAAAAGCCACAGCAGAGCAGATAAGCATGGAGCCGCGCCGTCGCCAAGGCAACGGCGTTAGACAAGGGAAGTTGGGGTATAAAAACAGACACTTCCTGTAAGCGTGGTTGGCCATCGTAGTGTGTGTCTGTTTTGGTAACTTTATTTCTGTACAGGATATTACAATTTGTTTCATCATTTGCGATTTCGTGTTTTCATTTTCAGTAAAGACATTCTCACTTTTTAAAATCTTAAAAAAATAAAATAAATGTCTTGCCTTGTTAGTATGAGAAGGCGCTGCATTATATCGCCCTTCTTTTTTTCCTTCACATACAAGGTGGAGCGGGGCTGAGCGTCGCTAGTTTCTTTTTGTGTCTCGCTGGTGGATTTTCTGTGTGACCGAGGAGGAAGTCAGACCACTCGATTTAGACATGACAATTTGAGCAACTTTTATTCTAAAAAAAGGCTCTGCTGCTGTGGAGAAGTGAAACGGGAAGCTGCGATATGAAATCAAAAACAAAAGCCAAGCGTGCGGCTAAGGGCAGGCAGGAAATACACGACCCTGCCCAACGCTTCAGACAGACCTGTTGGGTCACCTCCCCCCTGCAGAATCGCTTGCTGCCACACAGCAGCCTGATAGGGTAGCAGACCAGTATGTACAGCAACCATGGTTCTGAACTCGTGGCGTGTCAGTATAACGCTCTGAAACCACTGCCTGCCGTTCCTTTGAAGCATAGGAGCATTGCCATTGCAGTGTCTGTCTGTCTGTCTGCATTGCTGTTAGAGATCCTGTGGCAGTCCACTCTGCTGCTCTGTAGCTGCAGTCCTGATGGATCAGTCGTTGGGGTTGGGGGGGGGTTAAATTTGTTGTCCCAGGGCAGCTTTGTAAGGGAGATATCTAAATTAAGTTAATGTTAATATCTCAAGGTGATGCAAAACTTTTGGCCATAGCTGTACAGTCAAAATGCAATAAAATTTAATGGGTGTTAATGACAAGAAGTATACTGAAGTCTTACTGTACTATAATTACAGTTTCTCTTCTCTTATATATATATATATATAATCATTTATTTTACCATTTAGATACATAGGGGTCTGTGTGGCTCATTAAGAAGGCTCTGGTCAGTATGGCTCTTTTTAAAGCAGAGTTTATTTAATTTTGCGGCTGCAGTCTTTGTTTGAGCCCCTGTGCTGCGGTCGTGCTTCTCGGAGGAGCTGCACTCAGCCCCCCCCGCGGATGCAGTTGGATTCCACGTGTGCCTCTGTTGCGACACAGGCCTTGAGCAACACAGGATGTCCATTTATAGCTGCTGCTGCTGCTGCTGCTGTGACCACAATCCCACACTGGACAGCATGCCGTATGAATGGGGGGGTGGTGATCGAGCCCAGCCAAGTGCCAAGACCAGCTTTGATTTCCTTCTGTCTTCAACTTAGAACCACACCGGTCTCTAGCATTGGGTCCAGCCCTCGTCTCACAGAGGAGGAAAGCGCTGGGCTGCAGTGTGGAAGGCAGGGGGTTTGAGGAGCTCAGTGGTTAGATAAAGAAAGCGCTGGGCTGCAGTGTGGAAGGCAGGGGGTTTGAGGAGCTCAGTGGTTAGATAAAGAAAGCGCTGGGCTGCAGTGTGGAAGGCAGGGGGTTTGAGGAGCTCAGGGTTTCGAGCGCTGGGCTGCAGTGTGGAAGGCAGCGGGTTTGACTAGCTCAGGGGTTAGAGTTCTGGTCTGGGTGTGGAAAGTAAAGGACTTTGTTAGATTTTTCTTGTTGTTTTGTTGTTGTTGCTTGGAAAGGATTACTGATCAACAATGAAGGGAAACCTGAACTCTTATCACGGCCCGTTTATAAAAGAAACTTGATCCAGCTCCTGCTTCGCAGCACAATACCCAGCGCCTGCCCTGCAGCTTGCCCTTGGAAAACATGCAGCTTGATTCTGATCACTGGTACGTTGCTATGTATCCCGTTTCAGTGCCGATTCAAAAAGAAATCAAGAAATAGGTATAACCCATCACAGAGTTAGCCTTTCATCTCGGGACGCGTGACAGCAGCTGTCCCTCGCCCCGCATTTGGGATAGTGCTTGATTTGACAGCCACAGTGCACAGGGATACAACAGGGAGTACATATTGAAGCGTCTCCCAGGCCCTTGGAAATATATCGTCTAGAATGTAAATAAACATTTTAAATAGGAGCGAGATTTCTCTTTTTTTTCAATCCTTGGTTTTGTTCTGCTTTCCCTAAGACTGATGTAGCAGGCAGACCGCGCTACTGCTGCAGGGAGTAGCAGCTGTTTAGTTCACTTGGAAGCTCAGGTGACAGCCTGCAGCCGCATAACGGACTTAACCCATTGAGTGCCAGTGTCTTCCTATGAGGCTACTTCTGCATTCTTAACTGGCTTGATATCGCAAGTCTAGCGGAAGCCAGCGTAGTGGTACAGTATTTCACGTGACATTTCAAAATGTCACGTTTTTCAATTTGTCCGTTTTTTGTTTTTTTTTCCGGCGAGTATATGGGGAAAACTACAAAGCGGTATGTAATTCAATATGTTAACATTATTTCAGCAGGTTTCTGAAGCAAAACGAGTTCATTCTGTAGGGTGATGCAAAACTGTTTGGCCACAGCAGTCGTTCACGCAGTCCAGTGTCACACTGAGCGACTCTGCGGATCAGTGCGAAAGGCTTTGTCCTTCAATACACTGAAATCACCTGGGGGAGGAAAAACAACTAAACTGCCTGGTCTGTGAGAAATAAAATGGCTATTATTAGCCCAGAGCAGAAGCACGGGGAGTGGGTTTCTGAGATGCCTCTGTGTGTGTGTGTAGAATTCTAAATTATACCTACAGGGCCCTGGGATTAAATTGGCCTTTTGTATTTCACTTGGTGCATTACCAGCCCCCTGGGCGTTAACAGGGAGCATTCCTGTTTGAATTGTGAATGAAAAACCGCTGGTACTGGTCCACTGTGCCCACTAGGCAAGAGGTCAGGGGTCACAGCAGCCCGTGGCTATGCAGAGATTGGTCTAACTCTTTAGAAGCAGGAGGCCTTTTACATTCTTGCCATGTGGCTTTTAGTGCATCTCATAAATTCAATGACGTTTCACCCTTTGAAAATGCCTTCCAAGACTTATTAACATGGCAATGAATTTATAACAGCTTTTTAGTATTTTGATATTTTAGCACTAAACCAAATCATGTGTTTTAATAGTTACGGCCGACATGGTGTTGTTCTGTGTAAAAAAAAATTAAATGTGTTTTTAAAATTTGTTTTTAAAGTCCCCCCCCCCCGCTCTGGAAATTTAATTTTCAGACACCTGTGGTTTGCTGGATTTCCATACGCTTTGCAAACAGTGAACTGCTTCCCCACAAGAGCAGAAGAGCCTGTTCTAAAAATACCTGCATCCAAAAACTAGCGTGTAGGGAAATGAGGCAGGGAGATAAGAGCATCTTCAGAGTGACACCGGCTTCAAATATAACATTAGGAGACTCACAAGGGTAGTCTGATGTGCTGGCACTGGGTGCGTTAAGCGAGTGAGCAGCTCAGTGAACGAACCAACTTCACGGCACGCTCAGTCCCGCTCCCCCTGAACAGCTCAGAGCTGCAGAGCGGATTTCTCTCTCTCTCGATCTGCAAGGCATCACACGGGTATCCACACCCTGACCTGCTTTTCACTGGCAACAAAAAACAGCCGGCGTCCTGTTCAGCCCGGGGATAATTAAAAGCACAAACGTCCCCCGTCTCCATCGCGCAAGCAAAAGAAAGACTTGCTTTCTTTTTTTTTTAATTAAAATTAAATTAGCCTGGGCAGGATCAGGATAGAATCCTCTCTCCAAATCCCAGCGGTTTCAAGTGCACAACCCTGGCTGCGTTCTCAGGATCAGCGCACTTGATATACCTCGGGGTCCAGCCTGCTTAATAAAAAAAGTATTAAAAAGAAGTAACAGCTCCATCTTCAAAGCTATCCATCCAATACAAATACACGACATCGGTTTAGACTGCAGCTCTAGCTCTGTGCGCGACCGGAGCCGTTCTCAGAATCCAGTCCAGTCAGCACTGAGCCACAGGCACCCCTTCGGTTACATCGCACCAATACCTGGATCCGCCAGCATGCCCAGGTTTCAGGTAGCACACTGAGTACCCAGGGCTTGACAATGATGGATCACACATTCCTGCACGGCAAAGCCTTCAAAAAAAAAAAGGTGCAAGGTATTTAGAGTTAGCTCAGTTCAGGGAAAGAGGCACATAGTTTAACAAGTCAGTCATAGTGTAGAGATGTGCACACGAGATTAAAACAAACAGTACAAACAGCCATCGCAGGGTACAATCACAGCGCAGGTGGCAGTGCAGAATCGCTGCACACCGCTTTAAGAGATCCAGCTATCCTCCAGGCTTCAGCAGGGCTCTGCTGTAGCTAAAGAGGTACGAACACAGCTCGGGAGGACCAATCCGGTTTATTGGATCTGAATTGATAGGGTGAGGGGTCGGGGGTCGTGGGGCGGGCGCTTGTAAACGCAGTGCTGTTCTCTTCTTTGACAGAGTCGCTAGGCCCCCCGGGACGCGGTCCATGGAAGCACATGGGAGCTGTGTAGAAGCGTGGAGCGATAACCTGGCATGTTGAGAATGTGGAACGTTTGTGAGTTTCAGATTTCAGTTCTATTGGGGGGCGAATGGGGTCACCTGCAGCTCTCTGTATAGCAGTGCAAATAATAGCCTGTCTGTGTCTCCTGGGTGTCGTCAGAAATATTTTAGGCATCGCGGCTAAGCGCCTGTGTGTTTCTCAGGGGTGTCAAGTTTAGCTTTTGTTTGGAGGGGTTTTTGGCAATGCTGAATAACATCAAGCTTCGAACTGAATAACACGTTTACTGTTACATTGAAGAGACACCTGAGCTGGAGTTAACACAGGTGCACAGCCATTTGCATACTTCAAAAAAAAAAAAAGAAACTAAAAACACTATTGTGTCCGATCTTTAAATAAATATCTTGGAATGCTGAACTGTGAGTTTCTACAGCAGCTATAGCTTTTTTTTTTCCAGTGGAAAGTAGTAATCGTCAGTTTGGGTAATTTCAGTGGTTTAGTTAAATGGTGATGTCACAACAGGGGCTTTTTGTACAGCATAGAGACGTACAAAGGAAACGATGCAGCGTGTGCGTGACCTACATTGTGTGGACTTGACACACTGCGCTATGAGAAGGGAGCACTGTCATTAATTCAAGTTGCTGTTACCTAGCTGCTGTTTTTCAGCGTGAAAAATTTGCCTAGAAGAAAACTTTTTGATGCACAACCAAACTTATCACGGGCCGCCTATCCAGAAAACTAACCCAATGTGTATAGCCGGGACACACATTACTAAAGAATAAAACAAATTAAGATGGTGCGCTGCTTTTTATGCAAAAAAATTAGAAAAAGCAACTCAAAGTATTTATAAAAAAAATAATTACACAGAATTTACGATATATTCATAAGTGAAATGGAATTAACACAGTGGGCTGCAGGTCCCTGCATTACAGCATGGAATTTGGAAGTCTATAGTAATTCTAAATGCAAGGCGTGTGTGTGTGTGTGTTCAGTGGTGCACTCTAATGAAAGCTGGACTGTAAAATCACCAAGTTTTTCCAAACTTTCTCAGCGCTGGCCATCTGTTTTGCTTTTCTTAGCCTGACAGGAGAGAATTCCCCAATGCGGTAATTACACAGAGGAAATTACAGGACCTCTCCGCAGCCAAGAATCCCTCTGCTGCATTCGGTGTGTGTCGCGGAGCGCCTTCGGGGCTGGGAGCTGCTGCTGCTGAAGAGACTCAAAATCATCACTCTTATTGGAATAGCAAGACAATCCAACCCTGAGCAGTTCAGATTGCGTCCCCCGCGCGGGAGGACCTGCTGATCAGGGGATTACATCTGCAGTGGGGGGTTAGTCAGGGTCAGTGGGATATCGCCTGGCCCGATCTGCTATTTCAGTCTCACACAGGATTTCTCTGTGCCACCCTGGGAAGGACTGCCCAGGTTTCAGTTTCAACCAAGAACTATTTTTTTTTTTTTTTTTTTTTTTTTTTTTTTAAGGCAGATGTTCCTGCCTGTAGGATTTTTACTGGCATTTGAAAGTGCAGCGGATTCCCTTGATTTGCCACTATAGCAGCACAAAACGCATTCTTAATAAAATCGCCTTTCACTCGCACAGTTTCAAACTTTGAGAAATGTTTATAAAAAGAGTTTGTGTGAACTCTATGGAGTACGAGAAGTTACCCTGCCAAAAAAACTTTTTGGGGAAGAAAGAAAAAACAAAACAAAACACATGCGTTCTAAAAATAGATCTAGACAGGAACCTGAACACGGTACACTTGTGCACACAGTGACTGAAGTGACTAAAGGTATGCGCGTGTGGCTGCGATAGGAAGGCACAGCTCAGTATATAGCTCAGAAACGATAAGTATTTTGTTGTCGGGCAGGATGCAATGCTTACCGGACCAGTACTACCAGTAAAACCAGTGTGCGGTTGGAATGTACTGGGGTGCTATGCATGCCTACATGTGGGGGTAAGAATTAGAGGAACGCTTAAAGAATGTAACCATCTTGCTGGCGTTGTCTTGCATCTCTGAAAAGGTATTTTATCAGCACGTGCAGTTGGTTTGCACACAAAGCCTTTCCATTGTACAAGCTATCTCCTCCCATCTCCTACAGCAACACCTGCACGGTACAGCCAGATTAGCCTCTGCCTTTGACTTCTGTCACCGGTGAATGATTTTTGGTGACCCCCCCCCCCTCTCAGCAGAAAGTGGCGTAATCCACATGAGAACAAACACACGCAGCCATACCATTTCGGCTGGATTTGAGGGGGGGTTATGTGTGTTGCCAGGGAAGCAGTACTGAGGTGCTCTTGAGTTTTGCGAACCTGACCAGGCGGTGTCATTGTTTCTCCCAGCACAACACACTGGTGTGGTTACCTTGGTAACGAGCTGCTGGGTAGACGTGACTCAGCTCTGGGTGATGTCACTGCGTCTCTCTCTCACCACACCCCGGTACTGACCTGGCTCTCAGTATTGAAGTTGAGAAATAAACCCCCAAAAAATACAAATTACAAAATACAAGAAAAAAGCAGAAGAATACTCATTATACAGTCTGGAGTGTTTCCTGTTTCCTTAAACTTGAATACAGCTTGGACAATATGACCCTGCTTTCTGGCTTTTTAAGAAGCAGCTGGTGTGATAAGAGTTTATATGGGGATGTGTCATCGATGGGAGTGAATGGAGTCAACACAGCCCCTTCCATTAAATTACCAGTTGTTTTTTTATTTTACCGTTAGACAGACAAGGTCAAATTCCCAAAGGTTCCTGTTTCGTTGTGGAGTCCAGCTCTGTTCTGGTCTGGCAGCTCTCCCTTTAATCCGGCACACCTCGTTGCATTCGAATGCAGCAATTCAAATTTCCTTTTCTCCTCTACCGTAACCTTGGTTAAAAAAAAACAAACAAAAAAAAACACACAACTCTAAATTTAGCAGCGTGGTTTTTTTTTTTTTTTTTTAAACTGTGAAAAGGCGGCTTGTGGCTTAAAAAGAGTTTGACTGCTGGGCTTCGACATCACTTTCTTTCTCTCTCCTCTTATTGTCTCTCTCTCTCTCTCATTTTTGGACCAGCGCCAGTTAACCCTCCTGAAGGAAGTCTGCATCGTGTTAACCTGGGAGACAGAAAGCAGGAGAAGGGAAGAGGGGAGAAGAGAAAGAGGGAGGGGTAGAAAGAAAGAGGGAGGAGGAGGAGGAGGAGGAGGAAAGATAAGATGACTTAAGAACACACCTTTTCATTTAAAATTAAAAACGGTTTACAAAAAGCGACCAAAACGCGTTAATAGGGGCCGGTCCCGGCACCGCGAGAACTCTGGAGAGACTCTGGGCCGTATTCATAGTGTAGGCTCGGTGGTCCAGTGGTTAGAGAAAGGGACTTGTTACCAGGAGGTTCAATCTCAGCCACTGACTCCCTGTGTGCGACCCTGAGCAAGTCACTTCACCTCCTTGTGCTCCGTCCTTCAGATGAGACGTAAAACAAACAAGGTCCTATTGGAAGTGACTCTGCAGCAGCAGTTGATGCATAGTTCACCTCTTAGTCTCTGTTTGGATAAAAGTGTCTGCTAAATAATAATATTTATTCCAGCAGCAGTACTGACCGTGTTTTGTTTTCCCAGCGGATACGAGCCCCCCTGCTTCCCTGGCAGTCCCTCAGGCCGCCCCCATGGACCTGCGAGTGGGTCAGCGGCTGGTCAAGCCCGACTCGGACACAGCCATGCTGACCCCCGTCCCTCACCACCACCACCACCACCACCCTCTCCTCATCGGAACCTACCCCGGCCCACCACCCTGCACACAGATCTCCCAGCAGCAGCTGCATCAGCACATCAGGGTAACGCACTGCAGAGTGTGTGTGTGTGTGTGTGTGTGTGTGAGTGGAGAGATAGATATCTATATCTCTCTATCCCAAATCAATCACCATTTAGTATTTTTATTTTTAGAAAACTGTTTGTGGGACCTCTCTGGAGTTTGAGAAGCTGCCCTGCCATAGTCTGCATTATAAAATAGACACATAGATAGGAAACTTAACACGTTACAATTATACAAGCAGCGACTCAAGGGGATAGATAGATGTACAGATAGATAGAGAAGAAAAGCACACTGAAACCTCACTATTAAATTAACCCTGACCCTGGCTTTATCTGTAAAGTTTTGGCTCCTGCCTTCTTCAGCTAGCCTGGTATGAATAGCCAGGCAGATTTATAACCACTTACTGCTGCAAGGGATCCGACTGCAGGAGATCCCGATTCTGATTTTCCTCCCCCCTCTTCTGCAGTTTAACATGGAGCAGCGACGCCGGGAACAGGAGCAGGAGCAGCAAAAGGAACTGCAGCAGCTGTGGCACAAGGAGAAGAACAAACAGAGTAAGGCACAGCGCCCCCTGCAGCCGGGGATGACCCGAACACTTCATTCCTTACTGACGAGCTTTACTGTAGAACCTGTTCGTAGATATTTAAGTAATTAGTAGTAAATAAAAAAAGTGACTGAAGGGGTTATGAATTGAGTTTTTTGGATTTTGGAGGAGTACTGCGGGAGATCTTCTCAGATCTAGTTCCTGGTGGTATAGTTTTAAACAGAGAGGCTTGGAAAGTAACCCAACACCTTGTATTGGAGACTGATTTGATGCAGAAGCCTGTGTCTGGGTACTGTGTTTCACCAGCCATGGGGCAGATTAACAGGAGGTGAAGGTTAAATCGTAATAATAAATGAAAGGGGTGCGCTGCCAGTGGTGTGTGCCTCATCCCGTCTATTGACTTCATTCTTCTCATCAAGCTGCTTCCCTTTATGTGCCAAAAACCCAAACCTGTTATTTGAGAAGTAACAGACGGTGTTCGTGTTAAGGGATTTCCCAGTGCAGCCTGTATTTAAACAAACAACAAGATTGAGAGAGAGAGAGAAGGGCTTGGTTTAGTTGTTGCAGATCTTTCCCTCCAGCTCTGTGATTGAGTGTTCTATCTCGGTTCTGGTTTGGGTTCAGCCCGTCCCACCTGGAGGCAGAACCCCCCCCCCCCCCCCCCGTGAATCCGGGTTCGAAAAGAGCAGCAGGGAAGTGAGACACTTCTGATTGAAGAAGCAGTCTCTGTTATGTGATCTGGGAGTCGCAGCTTCTGCTTTCTACCAAAAATAAATATCACTGAAGAAGTAGATATCAGGGCTGCTTGCGAGCCACAAGCCTATATAACAAACAAAACAAGCTGTCATTGTATTAGTTTTATTTCAGGGTGGCTCATATATAGGTTTGTGTTTTATGACCCAACGTTGATGAAAAGCAAACATTTGAAAACGTGCATTGTGCATTGAAAATCTGCAAGGAAGGTGAGACCAGCTGATAGCGTGCCAGGCAAACAAACAGAGTCAATATTGAGCTGGACCTTTTAAAAGAAGGTGATTCATCGAACCGCCACTGAAACCCTCCTTCTGAATGAGTCACACTGGCAACAATATTAAAAGAAAAAAAAAAACAGTGAGCAGGGTTAGCTGTATAGTCCAGCAGTCACAGCGAGCAGGGTTAGCTGTATAGTCCAGCGTTGCCCCTCTGCTTGTTTCTGATCAAGCCCTCTGATTTCCTCCAGGGGGTTTGAATCATGCCTCCCTCTGCAATGCCAGGTGTGTGGGAGGTTCCTGAATGAGAGTTTGTCAAGTTCACTTCCTTTTCCACTCCCGAGCGCCAGGAGACCCTTGAACTGTTACAAACACGTGGGAGAGGTTCCGGAGCGACCTGGCAGCTGTCAGGACCACCACGGGGGTCCTTCAGCACTGAGAGCACTAATCCTGTCCAATCAGAGCGGTTCGTATCCGAGGCTGCTCTGAGCCGCAGGGTCGACTCATTGCTGACTGGCCCTGTGCATGCTGAGTTTTAGGTTTGATTTTGTGTGTTTTTCACTCGTTGCTGATTGTGCTGATGTTGTTCGCTGTGGTGGTCGGAGCCTCTTGCCAGGTCATCGTTGGAAATGAGAATTTTGTTCTCGGTTGACTCGTCCGGATTAATAAAAGGTTTTGATTGATTGATTGATTGATTGATTGATTATTGCATTGGCATTTCTGAACTTGCTGCTGAATTGGGAGCGTGCAAAAGCAGCTTTTAAAAAACGAACATGGTTCTGGTTTAGGGTCTTGCGTGGCTGTAGCCGTGATTCACTGCCGTCACTGTTCACCTCCACATACAAGAACAAACAAATCGACAGTATTCTAGATGCTTTGATTGGTGAACAACACGGAACACGACTTGAGCGGCTGAACTCGGGACCACGCCAACACAAACTCACGTCTAAATGTGTCCGTCTGTTGATTGGCAGGTGCCGTGGCCAGTTCTGTGGTCAAACAGAAGCTGCAGGAAGTGATCCGCAAGAAGCAGCAGGCCGCCCTGGAGCGTACCAACTCCAACCCGCTGAGCGGCACCCCCGTGGCGTACAGGTGGGACGATCCTCGCACACACACACGCACTTTCGGGAGACGGAGATACACACAGTGTGCCTTGACCACTGTGCAGTGTCCCTGCTCCAGAATAACGCTCGGCTTCCATAGAAATCAGTATTTGCATTTTTACTTCTAAACAGCCCGGTTTGTATCCCCACCCCACCAAGACTGAAGGAGAGCTCTCACTAACCCCCCCCCCCCCCCCTTCTCTCTCTCTCTAGGGCTCTGGCTCCAGACCCTGAGGTCCCCCCTCCCTCGTTGATGGTGCCCCCCCCTGCCCACCAGAGCACCGAGCCTCCAGAGGACCTCCCTCTGCGACGAACAGGTACCCCCCCCTGCACCCCACTTCGAAGCCCCATATAGAATATCATTTCCTTTAGTTTAAAAAGTAAAAAGTAAACTACTAGGCTATTAAGAGAAGTGATGGCTGTGCGGCGTTTCCATTAAATACCTGCCGTTTTGACACACTCCCTGGCCGCTCATTCTAACCTGGCCTCAGCTGACAGCATCATCTCGTTTCAGCGTCGGAGCCCAATCTGAAGGTGAAAAACAAACTGAAGAAGCACCTGGGAGCGAGGAAGAGCCCCCTGACCCGCAAGGAGAGCGCCCCAGCGACTCTGAAACAGAGAGCCCCCGACACCATGGGTATGTACCCCTCTTTACCGCCCGCACAGAGACACCCCCAGACACCATGGGTACCTGCCTCTCCACAAACCAAAAAAACATCCCACATCAAAACTTCAGATACCCAGGAACTCCCAAAGCAGTGTGATTCCCTGCTCCGGAGGTGTGGACTAGCACACCGAGTTTGTTTTATTCTGTCTGTTTTTTCCCCCACACAGATTCTTCCCCCAGCAGCAGCAGCACTCCAGTATCGGGATGTAGCTCCCCCAACGACAGCATTCCCACAGAGAACGGAACCCTGCCCCTCAGCACGGGGGTCCCACACGAGGTACGAGGCACCCCCAGACTCACAGCCCCGACCCTCAATCCCAGTCCGAGTCCTGGGGCTCTCCTGCGCCCTCAGTAACTAACCCAGTTCAATAATAGTGCTTTTCAACCCTGGTCCTGGGGACCCCCTGTGTCTGCTGGTTTTCATTCCAACTGAGCTCTCAATTACTTAAATCAAACCTTTAATTTAATAATTTGCTTAATTAGACCTTTAATTGTTCTCAGCTCCTAACAATTTGCAGATTAAGTTACTTGCTCAGTTTTACAGCAAACTTGATATCAACGAGTTTAAGAGCTGAAAACAATTAAAGTGGCCCAATTAAGCTTATCGTTAGTTCCAGTGAGGGTTTAATTAAGTAATTGAGAACTCAGCTGGAATGAAAAAGCAGACACAGGGGGTCCCCAGCACCACAGACTTGGAATAAATCGCAGGCAGGGTAGATCTCACACATTTAGTGTCAACGGCAAAGCTTTCAAAACCACAACAGGTCCTATGTGAGCAGATGAAGCGTGTTAATAATATCCTAGGAGTACCGAGCATGCCAAAATAATTACAGGAGATCAAATCAAAGTGGAGAGTGCGCCCCCTGCTGGCCATGGCAGATGGTGATGCAAGAGAGACAGAGAGATGTCCAAGTCACCAGCCAGGCTGGAATAAATCAGCACTCCGGCAAACTCTTACTGCCTTTCAGCGAAGGGACTGCGACTTGCTGCACCTCAGTGTATCACTATTGTCTAGCATACATCATTATTCTTATAAAATCAACAGGACGGTCTGTTTGGAGAGATCTTTGGTGAGTCGATGGAGAGAGTGTTAACTGGTTCTCTCTCTCTCTCAGCGTATCTTGTTCCAGGATGGCAGCCTGGCTCAGTTTGCCCTGGCAAACCCCTCCGCCCTGCCCACCATCACCTTGGGACTGCCAGCCAACACCAAGGTGAGCCCCCCCCTCCCTGTTCCTCCCTCTCTACCCCCTCTCCCTCCATCAGTGCACTCTCTCTCCCCTGGTTCTGGTTCCACTCTCCTTGTGGTTTCTCTTGCAGGGCGACTCTGACCCCTCGGGTCTGGGCTCTCTGAAGCCGGGCCGGTTCTCTGTCCTGAGCGGGCCGGTCCTGGCCGGGGCTGCCCCGCATGTGTACCTCCCCGTGGGGCTGGACGAGAACGGGGCTCCCATGGTCATCCTGGAGCCCAGCGGCCTGGTGCACACGCCCCTGCTGTCAGGTGAGAGGGACACAGAAAGAGACGCACACAATCACACTGCTCTCTCAAGCACATAGAAATTAACACTGCTGTCGGACACAAATACACACAAACTCCTTTCAAAACACACACAGTGCTGTCTCTCTCAAATTGCCGCTTGCACCACAGGTCAGATTCACTAAGCACTAACGCCAGTGCAAACTCACAGCACTGTTGCAGAAACAGCCAGCGTTCATTCATGGAGCACCGCGTCTCTCAGCCCTCTGTGCCTCCTCACTTCCCTGCTGCTGGTCCTGTTGGGCTCGCCTGAGACTGAATCGAACGAGACAAAAACAGAAAAACATCCGGCTCTACTGATAGGAGCCAGATGTGAGAAACAAGACTGGGAAGTGGAACAGCACTGCCACCTCCTGTTTGCATCAGGAATCACACGCTGATCTGTTTAAATAATCCATTCACAGTGCTTTCAATATGGTCATCGTAAATCTGGCAGGGCAGTTTGGGATGGGAACATTGATCAGCATATCAGCCCCCATGTCCTGTATTTTAATTAGGGGGGGGCTTATATATATGAAACAAATGGAGTAACTGCATTTTTCGCACAAAGCAGCATGTAGCCAAAGTACAAGTCTGTGTGTCTGAGCGACTATCCGCACACGTGGGCTTACCTTGGGCAGTTCAGGGTCATTTCCAGTGGTAGCCCAGCAGACACTGCAGGTTCTTCTCAGTATTGACCGGTCTCTCTCTCTCTCTCTCCTCAGTTCCAGGGCTGGGGGCGGTCCCGCTGCAGTATGCCCCCCCGATGGGGCCCCACAAGCCGCTGAGCCGCACGCGCTCAGAGCCGCTACCCCAGACCCCCCGATCTCTACAGCAGCACCTCCTGCAACAGGGCCAGCACAGCCAGCTCCTGGAGAGGCTGAAGCAGCAGACACACCTCGGAAAGGTACCTCCTCCCCCCAGACACCTAGCCCCCTACCCCCTACCACTCCCCCCAGACACCTAGCATCCTAACCCCTATACCTCCCCTCCAAACACCTACCCCTGGAGTTGAAGTAGCAGACACATCTGGGAAAGGTACCCCTACCCATCTGTGTGTGTGTTCAATCCATTTCTCTGGTATTGTGTGTGACCCCTGTGCCTCCCTCCGTCCCAGGCTGGGTGTCAGTGTGTGTGTGTGAGATCTCTTCTCCGGCTTGTGTGTGACCCGTCTCCCCCTGCAGCTCATGTCCAAGTCCAGCGAGAAGCCTCGTCTGCGGCAGATCCCCTCGGAGGACATGGACTCGGAGGAGTGCTGGCCGGGCGACGCCCCCACGAGAGCGAGGGCGGAGTCACTGCGGGAGGCGGAGTCAGGAGGGGGCGAGGCCAGAGAGGAGAGGGGCGAGAGGGATCCGCAGCAGATCTACCTACAGCAGCAGGAGGAGCTCATCCTTCACCAGGTAAGAGCAGCGGCTTGGTCTTCTGTGCAATACTGCAGGATCAAAACAACTTGAAGAAGAAGAAGTCAGAGTTTAAACAAGCCAGAGAGAGAGCAGGAGTGCAGCAGAGAGCTGTAGGTGCAGTACCTGAGCAGAAACACTAGAGGGCAGCAGAGAGCTGTAGGTGCAGTACCTGAGCAGAAACACTAGAGGGCAGCAGAGAGCTGTAGGTGCAGTACCTGAGCAGAAACACTAGAGCTGTGGCCAAAAAAGTTTTGCATCACGTAGAATTTTAGGATTAAAAAATACATAAAAAAAGCCTCTGAATATAATTGATATTTTAATAAATCATCATGTTACCAAAAGAAAACAAATATTGCAAAAGTCTACGGCAAGCTATAATAGTAGTACAGTATTTCATGTACGATTTAGAAATGTAATTTATTATTATTTTTTTTTTTTAAATGTCAGTTTGTTATGTGCAAAACTATGAAGTGGCAAGTACCTGATCAGAAACACTAGAGGGCAGCAGAGAGCTGTCGGTGCAGTACCTGATCAGAAACACTAGAGGGCAGCAGAGAGCTGTAGTAATCCGTTCAACACAAAGGCCAGAAACACTAAGTGCAGAGAGCTGTAGGTGCAGTACCTGAGCAGAACCACTAGAGGGCAGCACATCTCCATCTCCAGTACAGCAGTCTATCTGTGTGGCGGGGATTCTGTTTACAGGGCCACCGTCATTCTCCCCCCTCACAGCAGTGAAATCTGCAGGAGCTGGTGCTGTGTATTGAGGCTCTCCCTCCCCTCCCCTCCCCTCCCCTCCCTCTCACAGCAGTCCTATCTCTGGGAGCAGCAGAAGCAGCTGCAGGCTCTGCGCAGACACACGGCTCAGATGGAGACACTGGCTGTTCCCATGGTGCTCAGCCCTCACCGCCCGCTGTCCCGCGCCCAGTCCTCGCCCGCTGCTGCCGCCGCCGTGTCACTTCCGGACAAGAGCATCGCGCTTCCTGCACAGGACACGCCCACCAAGCCTCGCTTCACTACAGGTAACCCCACCCCGGTGTGCATTTACTGTGAGCTGCCCGTTACACATTATTAAGAGAGTCATTTAGCAGGCACTTTTATCCAAAGCGACTTACAGAGACCAGGGGGTGAGCTATGCAGCACAACTGCTGCTGCAGAGTCACTTCCAACAAGACCTTCTTTGTTTTAAGTCTCATCCGAAGGATGGAGCACAAGGAGGTGAAGTGACTTGCTCAGGGTCGCACACAGGGAGTCAGTGGCTGAGCTGGGAATGTCTTGGCAACAAACCCCTTTCTCTAACCACTGGACCCCCAAACCTCCGCGCTGTGCATTTCAAGTCTGATTTAACGTGGACCTGCCAGTCACACCTCCATCCATCCATCTTTATTCCGTTCTGGATTCTGGCACCTGTCGTTGAGATGAGAGGGGGTTCAAAGCTCTATAAACCGGGAATGCAGGACGAGCCCGGCCCTCTCGCAGAGCCGTCCGGGACGCCCTCTCGCAGAGCGCGGGGCTGCTGGTTCACTCCCAGTGTAACCAGGCGGAGGCTGGGAGTGAACTCTGCGAACGAGCCGGGCTCGTCTGCATTCCTGATTCTAGAGCTTTAACCTCGTCTTCCCTACAGGAGGACAGAGTCAGCCATGGCAGCGAATCACACAACACGGCCCGTTACCTCAGCCTCCGTCCCGTCACATGAGGGGGGAGGGGTGACCTGGCTCTCAGGACACTGCAGCCCATCGCTGAGGTGAAGGTGGGGAGAGGGGAACGGCCGGTGTTGTGTGATGCAGTGCTGTTACAGATTCTGTCCCCTGGTTGGAGAGATGAGGTTAAAAGCTATAGAAATGACCAGAGCCTGGCTCTCGCACACTGGTTAAGACCTTTGCTAGCGGTGCGCGGGGTCACCTGCATGCGCCCAGCCTCCACACTGACCGGGGGGGGGGGGGGGGGTTGGTGATAAATATATTTTTGTAACGTATAAACTGTTCCATTTCTGCATGTGTTGTCGCAAATACAATAGATAATATAAATACCAAACATGGTCCACTTTAAAGTGAAAACAGAAATAAATATTACATTGGAAAAATGACGTTTAGGGTTAAAAAGGTGAGGTACTCACAGTGTCCGTCTGTCTGTCTGCAGGCCTCGTGTACGACTCTCAGATGCTGAAGCACCAGTGCACATGCGGAGACAACAGCACGCACCCAGAGCATGCTGGGAGAATCCAGAGCATCTGGTCACGTCTGCAGGAGAGGGGGCTGAGGACCCGGTGCGAGGTACGGAACCCCGATCACGGGCACTGTGGGTTAGCGGTGTGGGCAGCAGTGGCACTGGTCAGGCTGGTGCCCACTGTGGCTGTTCCGTCATTTATGTGAAAAAGTCGCGCGTTAATATCATACTTGAGGAGCGTGGATGTGCTGTGGAGGCTTTGTAGTAAATACATCTAGTGTCAGTATTAGAATAAAAAATAAATACAATTCTGTTGCTAATTCTTACATAACTTTGACCACACACAAAAAAAATTGAATGTTATATAAAACGCTGTTCAAAAGTTAGAGGAGAGGGGTTAGAACGTCAAAAGTTAGATTATTGCATTTCTACAAGAATGTTGTTACACAATACATAATAAAAAACTCATGATATTACACAACTGCATTCAGTTGTCCTAGCATCAGAAAGCACATGACCAAATATTTTATTTCAAGCACTCGCTCCTGTAGTAAATAGATCTAAAGAAAAAAGTTGGTTAGCCAGCAACGAGCTGCCAAAAATACTTGACCATAATTACCTTCTACTCTGTGTGTGTGTGGAGCCAGTAATGCCATCCCTTTCATGGTCTGCTCTTGGTCGCTCCGTCACGCTAATTTCTCCGATGTCTCTCAGGTTACACCCTCGTTTCTCTACGTCCTCCACTACAGTTGGAAGTGACGGTAATCTTTGTCGGATTTATCACAAGTCATTTTTGTTTGGCGATGCACACAATTCGTTTTTCTGCTTTGTTCAGGGAACTGCAGGAATTATTGTGTCTTCAAGTGATTCTAATTGGTCGACGTCATTTAAGAAAAAAAAAAAAAAGCATATCGAAAAGGATTACAAAAATAAAATTAATAAATAAAATTTGGCGCCTCGGCATTGTGCATACGGTTACAGACTCTGTGTGCAGGGTGCAATAGGGAATGCACACGCTTGTTAAATTAATTGACGCGTTTTAAACGCAGGACGGAACGGATCCAGTAGGGTAAAGCCCTTCAGCAGCGCGGTCCTGCAGCAGAAGCAGTGTGGAAGTAGAGCAGCCCTTTAACAAAGAGAGAGGGGAAAAAAAATAAATAATTAAACCCAAAATAGAATATTTCAGCGGATAAATGGGTTTTATATTAAATAAATACATAAAATAAATTAAAAAAATAAAATAAAAAAAGATGATTAAGTAATTAAACCCTAATGTAATAATATATTCAGTGTGTAATTATATATATGTGTATATTATATAATTATATATATAGTTTGAGAAAGGAAAACTGCTGTGTACCAAAATGATCAATAAGAAAAAAGAAAGAAAAAGGATATTTGAGGTACTTAAAGGTAGAATTGATTACAAGTCAATTATCAGGATGTTTGACACTACAAGCCCTTCATCGGCTGAATACAAAAAACAAAATATGAGAGAATTGCTAAAAAAAAAAAAAAAAAAAAAAAAGAGAGAAACAAGAGCAGAGAGCGCTGCGAGGAGTGCAGTACCTGAATAGAATGGGTAGGGGGCAGCAGTGAGAGAGAGCTGTGAGGAGTGCAGTACCTGAATAGAATGGGTAGGGGGCAGCAGTGAGAGAGCTGTGAGGAGTGCAGTACCTGAATAGAATGGGTAGGGGGCAGCAGTGAGAGAGCTGCGAGGAGTGCAGTACCTGAATAGAATGGGTAGGGGGCAGCAGTGAGAGAGCGCTGCGAGGAGTGCAGTACCTGAATAGAATGGGTAGGGGGCAGCAGTGAGAGAGAGCTGCGAGGAGTGCAGTACCTGAATAGAATGGGTAGGGGGCAGCAGTGAGAGAGCTGCGAGGAGTGCAGTACCTGAATAGAATGGGTAGGGGGCAGCAGTGAGAGAGAGCTGTGAGGAGTGCAGTACCTGAATAGAATGGGTAGGGGGCAGCAGTGAGAGAGCTGTGAGGAGTGCAGTACCTGAATAGAATGGGTAGGGGGCAGCAGTGAGAGAGAGCTGCAAGGAGTGCAGTACCTGAATAGAATGGGTAGGGGGCAGCAGTGAGAGAGCTGCGAGGAGTGCAGTACCTGAATAGAATGGGTAGGGGGCAGCAGTGAGAGAGAGCTGTGAGGGGTGCAGTACCTGAATAGAATGGGTAGGGGGCAGCAGTGAGAGAGCTGTGAGGAGTGCAGTACCTGAATAGAATGGGTAGGGGGCAGCAGTGAGAGAGAGCTGTGAGGAGTGCAGTACCTGAATAGAATGGGTAGGGGGCAGCAGTGAGAGAGCGCTGCGAGGAGTGCAGTACCTGAATAGAATGGGTAGGGGGCAGCAGAGAGAGAGCTGCGAGATAGAATGGGTAGGGGGCAGCAGTGAGAGAGAGCTGTGAGGAGTGCAGTACCTGAATAGAATGGGTAGGGGGCAGCAGTGAGAGAGAGCTGTGAGGGGTGCAGTACCTGAATAGAATGGGTAGGGGGCAGCAGTGAGAGAGAGCTGTGAGGAGTGCAGTACCTGAATAGAATGGGTAGGGGGCAGCAGTGAGAGAGCTGTGAGGAGTGCAGTACCTGAATAGAATGGGTAGGGGGCAGCAGTGAGAGAGCGCTGCGAGGAGTGCAGTACCTGAATAGAATGGGTAGGGGGCAGCAGTGAGAGAGAGCTGTGAGGAGTGCAGTACCTGAATAGAATGGGTAGGGGGCAGCAGTGAGAGAGAGCTGTGAGGAGTGCAGTACCTGAATAGAATGGGTAGGGGGCAGCAGTGAGAGAGAGCTGTGAGGAGTGCAGTACCTGAATAGAATGGGTAGGGGGCAGCAGTGAGAGAGAGCTGTGAGGAGTGCAGTACCTGAATAGAATGGGTAGGGGGCAGCAGTGAGAGCTGTGAGGAGTGCAATACCTGAATAGAATGGGTAGGGGGCAGCAGTGAGAGAGCGCTGCGAGGAGTGCAGTACCTGAATAGAATGGGTAGGGGGCAGCAGTGAGAGAGAGCTGCGAGGAGTGCAGTACCTGAATAGAATGGGTAGGGGGCAGCAGTGAGAGAGCTGTGAGGAGTGCAGTACCTGAATAGAATGGGTAGGGGGCAGCAGTGAGAGAGCTGTGAGGAGTGCAGTACCTGAATAGAATGGGTAGGGGGCAGCAGTGAGAGAGAGCTGTGAGGAGTGCAGTACCTGAATAGAATGGGTAGGGGGCAGCAGTGAGAGAGAGCTGTGAGGAGTGCAGTACCTGAATAGAATGGGTAGGAGGCAGCAGTGAGAGAGAGCTGTGAGGGGTGCAGTACCTGAATAGAATGGGTAGGGGGCAGCAGTGAGAGAGCTGTGAGGAGTGCAGTACCTGAATAGAATGGGTAGGGGGCAGCAGTGAGAGAGAGCTGCAAGGAGTGCAGTACCTGAATAGAATGGGTAGGAGGCAGCAGTGAGAGAGCTGTGAGGAGTGCAGTACCTGAATAGAATGGGTAGGGGGCAGCAGTGAGAGAGAGCTGCGAGGAGTGCAGTACCTGAATAGAATGGGTAGGGGGCAGCAGTGAGAGAGAGCTGTGAGGGGTGCAGTACCTGAATAGAATGGGTAGGGGGCAGCAGTGAGAGAGAGCTGCGAGTGCAGTACCTGAATAGAATGGGTAGGGGGCAGCAGTGAGAGAGAGCTGTGAGGAGTGCAGTACCTGAATAGAATGGGTAGGGGGCAGCAGTGAGAGAGAGCTGTGAGGAGTGCAGTACCTGAATAGAATGGGTAGGGGGCAGCAGTGAGAGAGAGCTGCGAGTGCAGTACCTGAATAGAATGGGTAGGGGGCAGCAGTGAGAGAGAGCTGTGAGGAGTGCAGTACCTGAATAGAATGGGTAGGGGGCAGCAGTGAGAGAGAGCTGTGAGGAGTGCAGTACCTGAATAGAATGGGTAGGGGGCAGCAGTGAGAGAGCTGTGAGGAGTGCAGTACCTGAATAGAATGGGTAGGGGGCAGCAGTGAGAGAGCTGTGAGGAGTGCAGTACCTGAATAGAATGGGTAGGGGGCAGCAGTGAGAGAGAGCTGTAGAGTGCAGTACCTGAGTAGCATGGTTGGGGGCAGCAGAGCAACTATTCAGACCCAACCATTCAGAGCCAGTCCTCTAGACCAATCAGAAGCCACATTTCACAACATGTCCTCAACCAATCAGAAGTCACCATACAGCCTAGCCTTTCCTCCAATCAGAAGCCACTTCATAGTCTATCCTGTCAGCCAATCCAAAGCCACCATTCACAGTCCATCCTCTCCACCAATCAGAAGCAACCACTCTAGACCAATCAGAAGCTGCCATTCATCTATCCTCTTGACCAATCAGAAG
This sequence comes from Acipenser ruthenus, assembly GCF_902713425.1. NCBI lineage: Eukaryota > Metazoa > Chordata > Actinopteri > Acipenseriformes > Acipenseridae > Acipenser > Acipenser ruthenus. The sequence continues at coordinate 9,443,433 of NC_081230.1, forward strand.
CCACATTTCAGAACATGTCCTCTCAACCAATCAGAAGTCACCACAACCTAGCCTCTTGCCCAATCAGAAGACACCAGTCATAGCCTTCCCTTTCCTCCAATCAGAAGACACCTTTCACAGCCTATCCTGTCAGCCAATCCAAAGCCACCATTCACAGTCCATCCTCTCCACCAATCAGAAACAACCACTCACAGCCCACTCTCTCCACCAATCCCAAACAACTTCCTGCATGCTCTCAACCAATCAAAAGCCACCCATTTTTACACCCTCCCACTTGACCAATCAGAACTTGCTATTTTTTAATCCCGCCCTCTCAACCAATCGGGAACTACCGTAAATTATATCGACCAATCAAAAATCCCTATTTTCATACACCATCCCCCTCGACCAATCAAATAACTACCATCCACAAAACCCTCCCCTCGACCAATCCCGTTCAAGCGCTCGACCAATCCCGTTCAAGCACTCTCGACCAATCCCGTTCAAGCACTCTCGACCAATCCCGTTCAAGCACTCTCGACCAATCCCGTTCAAGCACTCTCGACCAATCCCGTTCAAGCATGCACACTCTCTCACCCAATCAACAAACAGTCACGCACACTCTCTCACCCAATCAACAAACAGTCACGCACACTCTCACCCAATCAGCAGGCAGTCACAACCAAACATGCTCTCACACAGTCAGTCACCATTCACAACACAAACACACAAAAAAATAAATTAAAAAAAATAAAGCCATACTCACCATCCCGGCCATTCCAGAGCTTCTGTTCCCGTGTCAGGAGCGGAATCCGAGGATCCAAACTTTAACCGCCAGCGTCCAGCTCTGCGTTGACCGGTCCAGACCGCACACGCGCTCATCTCCACAGCGTCCGGCTCTGCGTTGACCGGTCCAGACCGCACACGCGCTCATCTCCACAGCGTCCGGCTCTGCGTTGACCGGTCCGGACCGCACACGCGCTCATCTCCACAGCGTCTGGCTCAGCGTTGACCGGTCCGGACCGCACACGCGCTCATCTCCACAGCGTCCGGCTCTGCGTTGACCGGTCCGGACCGCACACGCGCTCATCTCCACAGCGTCCGGCTCTGCGTTGACCGGTCCGGACCGCACACGCGCTCATCTCCACAGCGTCCGGCTCAGCGTTGACCGGTCCGGTCTGCACACGCGCTCATCTCCACAGCGTCCAGCTCAGCGTTGACCGCCTCTCCCTCTATCTGAGATACTAAACACTGAAGTGAATAAAGACAGCCGGCCGCGTGTAACCCCCTCTCCCCCTTCCCCTCTCAGAGTATCCGGGGCAGGAAGGCCACGCTGGAGGAGCTGCAGTCCGTGCACTCTGAGCGCCACGTCCTCCTGTACGGCACCAACCCGCTCAACCGCCTCAAACTGGACAACCGCAAGCTGGCCGGTAAGTCACCGGGGCTGCCCTGTCCCTGCATCCCTGCATATAGCTAACCAGTCTAGCAGCCCAGACGCACAGCAGGTACATCGCTATACAGACACTTCCCTGCTCACCCCAGTCCAGTCTTCTCTGTCCTGCATACAGGGCTGGCGATGGTGTCTCTCTATCCAGTTGGTTCTTCCTAGACCCAGAATAGGTAGATAACAGTACATCTCTTCAGACTGGGGACAGGGTCTCCTGCGAAACAAGTGTGCCGTGCCTGCTCCAGTCTGAAAAACAAAATGGAATTGATGATGTGGTAATTATACCAGGCAGACACACACACACACACACACACACACACACGTATTTATTTGGCTTCTTGTTTTTTTTTCCCCCCAGGAATCTTGTCTCAGCGGATGTTTGTGATGTTGCCATGTGGAGGGGTTGGGGTGAGTCTTCCCTCTCTCTCTCTTTGTTCCTGCTATCATCCCCTCATATTCCAGCGAGCAGGATCAGTGTCGATGAATCCCAGCTCTGACTTCCCAAACCAGACTGATTTTCATCACACAATTTACTGCATACTAAAAAAATATATAAATCTAGGTTGGGTATAGGGATAAGCAAGGGGTAAAGAAATCAGAGAAGTATGCAACAATAGGACATGATAAATCAAAGCAGAAAAACAAAAAAGGAGAAGATGGGGTAACTTTATAAAAGGAAGGGGTGCTCTGGTTGTACTTTGGGGGCAGGGTACTGAACAGCTGGCATTGCATGGACCTTCCCAGTGCTTTGAGTGGCGGTCTCCTCAGGAACTCTGATGCTATTGCTGCGAGGATACAGGAGGGGTGCAGGCTGATTTTGGGGCTGAATGCGACACGTCTTGCTCAAGTCTTAAATCGATAGAGAAAAAGAAGACAGACAGTGCGTCTGTACGGTGTTGATAAGAGCTTCATCTGTGTGGATTTCCTGCCTCTGCTTTTCCTGGTGATGCGAGCTGATTGAAACAGCATGCCGACGATGACAACGATGAAAGAGATTTCCTCCGCGCTGCCAAACCCCCAACAATGTGAGGTTTCGCAAGAAGAAACAGACAAAAAAAAAAAAAAAGACAAAAAAATCACACGGGAACACGGCGCCCTTTCAGACGCGGCTCCCTGGAAATCGGTCTGCATCCTTCAAGGGGATCTGGGGGCGACTGGGGTGTTCAGTTCCGGACAAAAGTTTTGCAATCACCCCATAAAATTGACTCATTTTGCTTCGTAAAAGGTCAAAACGAAATCTGCTTAATATTACGTGAACATATTGAATTCTAATATGCTGGACTATTACGGCCTCCGGTACCCTTGCAATATAAATTTTGTAGTTGCAAGGATTACATGATGATCAATGAAATATGTTAAAATGGTCTCAATCCTAAAATTCTAGGCGATGCAAATTGTAGCTGTACAACTAGCTTTGCTGAAGGTCACACACACACACACAGAGTCCAGGCATCCCAGATTTACTGCAGACTTTCTATTCCTGCAATACTCACTGTATTTGAGGTTGCGTTGACCCGGGCAGGCGTGTTAATTGTTGCGTCTCCAAGACTCTGCTGTGTTTTCTGATTGGCTGGTCGCTGTGTTTTCTGATTTCCTGATTGGCTGCCCTCGTGTCCCTGCAGGTTGACAACGACACGATCTGGAACGAGATGCACACGTCAGCAGCTGCACGCTTAGCAGCGGGGAGTGTGACCGAACTGGCCTTCAGAGTGGCCAAGGGGGAGCTCAAGGTGAGAGAGAGCGAGAGAGAATACAGAGTGGAGCCTCATATCCATGAGAGGCTACAGCCAGCTGGAATTTCTTTGCATCATATAGAAATGCCTCATTTAAAAAAAAAAAAAAAAAAAGTCATGCAGTTTCCTTGTTTTAACAAATTATAAATGCAGTTTGCAGACAAAAGTATTGGCGCATAATACTTTAATACCATCGTTCAAGGGAACAGGATTCAGAAATTCGGATTGCGGGTTTTGCTATTCCAGAGTTCTTTGATTCTGTTGCAGTTTCCTCTGTTGCAGCTCAGTTCGCAAGGAGTGCTTTTCTCAAAACGTGAATCCAACTCCTTTGTCTTGATCTGCTGTGTTGCCAAAAACCTTCAACAGATGTTGGAAATAATTGCCTCTCTGGTTATTGACTTTATAATGCAGCTTAATTACTGTGCAACGGTTTTCAAATCAGTAGATAGATTTAATGAGTTCTATTATATTTTCAGACTTAATGTAAAAGATTCCAATACTTTTGTCCTGAAAAATATATATATTATATTTGTTTGTTCATAATCTTCCTTATTATAAAATTGCATACTTTGAACCAAGTAAAAAGGAAGAAAAAAATAAAAATCCCCAGCGATTATCAGCAAAGAAAAAAAAGCCTACATAAAGTGCTCAGAGAAGTTATCCAGTTCAATTTGAAGATGCTTTCTCGTTATTATTGATTGGGACTGAAATGCGTTAATTGAAAATAAGTTTTAAAAAAAGAAAAAGAGGTGGGGGTGGGGGCAGGAAATCTCATCTTGCAATGAAAGGTTTAACAGGTTTCTACGATGTTGTGCGTTCACAGATTTCAAACTGTGCGTATGTTTTAGCTTTACTGGGCTTGTTTGTATCTGGAATATCTCAAGAGAGCTCAAAAGCAAGCCACAAAGACATGAGTGAGTCTCAACGGGGCTGACGGACCACCCTGGATGAATGAACCATCCTTAAGGGTGCAGAAAATATAAACCGTGTTCACAGCGCTGTAACGGGGCATAACGTTTTTAAAAAGGTTTTGTGCAAACTCCATGGCCGAACATATATTTTAAAAAGTGCTCAGTTGTTCTTCAGTGCTGCGAGAGAGCGGGCTGGAAATGTCCGATCCACGCTCCACTCTGGTAAGATAGGAGCACATTGTGGGCGTCTGACCTCCTGCATCGCACAGCACCCTATACGATATTCTTTACATACATGCTGTCCAATGGGTCAGGAATCATGCGCTAGATAGAGCATGCATTACAGTGATCCTGTCTCAATCAGGGGGCCACTTCACTCTCTACTTCACATGTAAAATTTAATCAAAGAGGCAACCGATATTAAACCATGATCCCTGTGAGCCAGGACTTCAAGACACAGATATACAGCTCTGGCCAAAATTAGAATGAACTCATTTTGCTTCATCAAGTCTAATTAAACCTGCTGAATAATGTTATGTTAACATTACTGAATTTCATACCACTTCGTAGTTGTTTTACCCCCTATAGACCCTTCAAAAAAAAAAAAAAATTGAAAAGTGTGCCATTTCTAAATCAAAACATGAAATACTGTACTACTATTATGGCTTCCGGTAGACTTTTACATGATAAATGAAAGATCTAAATATGTTCACACAGTTGAAATGAAGTCTCGGTCTTAATTCTAGGTGTTGCAAAACCTTTGGCCATAGTTGTAGATTTATAAAGGGCGAGATCGTTTGGAGTTGTACACACCTGCAGTGCCTGCTCCCCAGGCTGCCCTGGGCTCTTGTGTCCGCCAGCGAGTCGGGCTGGCAGTCGCTGGGAGCTCCCAGCCACAGGCACTCGCTCACCACTCCCACGAGAAAGCAGCATCCTGGCACAGCCCACGCATGCACAGCTGCCAGAGAAAGACAAGAAAGGAAAAGGCATTTTCTCACACTTGTCATGCTTCCAGACTTTTGGGTTTGAAAATTGGGTTTTTCTATACGCTCAGTTTAAATGCTAAAAACTGAAAAAGTGATCAGGGTGACCTGTAAACAAAGTGAACTTCACTGTATAGTAACCAGGACTCATTTTTCTCTCTCCAGAACGGTTTTGCGATCGTGAGACCCCCCGGCCACCACGCTGACTCTTCAAATGCAATGTGAGTCTCGGGTCTGTACTAAAACGAGAGAGAGAGAGAGAGAGAGAGATGCAGATTTGAGGAAACGTTAGTTTTAGTATTTCAGTACTGTTTTTATAGATGCAATACAAAATCTTTGTCATTGGAATTTACCAAGTTTTTTAGTATTACTTTATTCTTATAAATGATTTTTATTTTTCTGGTATGCCAGGAGGTGTTCTGCATGTACGTTTCTAACCTGTTTATTAATGTAGGTAGGTAGACCCCAACAGAAGGGGGTACGCTGCACGCTAGCCCTGCTCAGCAGCCATCAGAATGATGTGCAAGATGTGGCAGAGAGGGAAAGAGATAGAGAGGGAGGGGAATAGAGAGGGAGGGAGAGAGAGAGAGAGAGAGAGCTGCTACCAGATCCTCGGCTCACCTGCCCCTGCGCTCCAGATCTTTAATCCAGAGCATGTGTGCGTTTCAAGTTCCAACGAGAGCCACATGTTTAGCAATGATGTCAGTATCACTCTGCTTTAAATGGATATTTATGGGATGATAATGAAGGCGGGGGGGGGGCTGGGTTTGGGAGAGCTATGATTTATGTCTCTCTTTTTGCTGACTCCACTGTCTTGTTTCTTCTCCCCCCCCCCCCCCATATCTCACAGGGGGTTCTGCTTCTTCAATTCGGTTGCCATCGCAGCCAGGCAGCTCCAGCAGAGACTGAATGCCAGCAAGATTCTCATTGTGGACTGGGTGAGGAAGCACAGACAGCTACTGAACACACTACCAATACCAAACCTACTGAACACACTACAGCCCTGAGAATCCACAGCATCCAATACCAAACCTACTGTACACACTGCAGCCCCGAGGCAATGCACAGCATCCAAGACCAAACCTACTGAACACACTGCAGCCCCGAGGCAATGCACAGCATCCAAGACCAAACCTACTGAACACACCGCAGCCCCGAGGCAATGCACAGCATCCAATACCAAACCTACTGAACACACCGCAGCCCCGAGGCAATGCACAGCATCCAACACCAAACCTACTGAACACACCGCAGCCCCGAGGCAATGCACAGCATCCAACACCAAACCTACTGAACACACCGCAGCCCCGAGGCAATGCACAGCATCCAACACCAAACCTACTGAACACACCGCAGCCCAGCACTCCACCCACAGAGCTATACACTCACGTCTTCCACACTGCTGCCCAGCACTCTAACCACTGACCTACTCAAACCCACTTCCAGTATTCAGTCTTTTTAATCGTCACAAAAACCACCAGAGAATTCTGCAGCAATCCAATGCAACTGTCTGAGTAGTGAGTGAGTATGTATGTATGTATGTATGTATGTATGTATGTATGTATGTCGGACTCTCAGGTGTCCAATGGTTTCACTTTGGAAAGGTAGTGTTGCTGATCTCCATCCTCTCCCATGTGCGTTTTCCAGGATGTTCACCATGGCAACGGAACCCAGGAAGTGTTCTACAGCGACCCCAGCGTTCTGTACATCTCCCTCCATCGCTACGACGACGGGAACTTCTTCCCAGGCAGCGGGGGTCCGAGCGAGGTGAGCGAGACCCTCCACGTAGCAAACGGAACCCAAACCCAGGCGCAGCACTGCACAGAAACGGGCTGGATCCCTGTGTCCACACACGTACTCTCTGAATGGAGTTCCATGGGCTGGGGAGCTGCTGTATCACTGCATGGGGCTGTAGGAATGATAAATCAGCATTGATGTTACAAGACTCTGATTAAAACACACCACACACACACACAAACGCTCCGGTTCCAACTTTGATTGTGTGTCTCCTTTTGTTTCTTTAAATTTTTTTTTAAAAAAAGCCATCATACCAAAAGGATAAAAAGAAAGTGCGGAAGCAGAGATCTGGCAGTGTGGAGGGGCGCTCATCTGTTTTGAGTTTGCCCGAGCATCCTGCCCATGTGGATTTCAAAGCCGTGCCAAGGTTTCCTGTAACGCACTGGCCGCCCCCACAGATTAGTGGGTGCCTTTTATTAGGACCCCAGTATTAAATAACCCCAAATTGATTTCTCATTGGGCTGACGGGAGAGGGGGCTGCTGGTTTGATGTGGGCTGGGTGAATGCAGGTGGCAGCCCCTCGCCTGCTGCTTCTGCCCCGCGAGAGTGTGGATGCCATGTGGCCACTCTGCTCCCTCCCGGGACCTGCTCAGCTGGGAAGGGGCTGTGAGGAAACAGCAAGTGGAGCGTTCTGCTTGCCTGGCTCCATGGCGTCCCTGTGGAAGGGTGTTGACCCGTCTCTCGCTCTTCTCTTCCAGGTTGGGACGGGGCCCGGGACAGGTTTCAATGTGAATGTTGCATGGACTGGCGGATTTGACCCCCCCATGGGAGATGCAGAATACCTGGCTGCGTTCAGGTAAGATCATTCATTCACACGTAGGAGAAGCATTGAGAAGTGGTTTTGGAAAAATAAAATTAAAAAAAAACCCTCTACCACATCCTCCAGACCCATAGCTCTCATTGTTTAATACTTGGCAGGAGTCGCAGAGCTACGGCAAACAATTTAAAAGCTATTTTTAAATCTGTATGTAAGAGAAATGGGATGAGAATGGGCCTTTGTTGTCGGTGGCTCGCTGCCAGTCCCTGACCTTGAAGGGAAGCGTGTTTAATGGATTACATTTCAAATCTAAACCGTTCTTGCTGCGGACCTAAAAAGGACGCCAGCGTCCTGGCAGCAACTTTCAGAAGAACCTTAAAATCTGTGCGGCTGTGGGTCTGGCGATGCACTGGACCGATCCAAAACTGAGCCTGGGTTCAGAACCAAAGACCCAGTCCATAATGTTCTATAGAGGCAAACCAAGCTGGATCGAGTGATCTTCAATGGCAATGCAGACGGGCGGTGTCAATGGCATGATCCTGGCAATGCTAGCACAAGGGCAGCCACAATGAAACGAGGCTGGCAAGGCCAGTGCCATCGGGACCGCGCAGTGTGGAACCGGATCTAACCCACTGCCTGCGGAACTGCATGTAATCCAAGGACGACGTGACAGCTAATGGTTCTGCTGGGACACCAACTGGGATTAGGACAGGATCCCAGTGGAATTTTTTTTCAAGTATTTACGTACCAGGGGTTCCTTTTTATTTTTATTTCTTGCCCCCCCCCAATCCTAACGCCATCCAAAAGTAGAATTATCCAACCAGCTGCTTCCCCAATAGAGAACACATTGGCACAGAGCTGGCATGGACTCTATTTACCACCCAAGGGACAGACTATTGAAGCGAAGCCAAGCTCAAAAAAAAAAAAAACAAAAAAAAACAAAAGGACCCGCTACATCTGTAAACAATAACAGCGTTCGCTGCAAGCCGCCCCCCCCCCTGAAAAAGATGTGAAATGGGACCTCCCCCTGCCCGCTTTATGGCAGTTCTTGAGATGTTCCACTTGGCGCGGGGTGGTTTATTGGTCTAGGAGGGGGGTGGGGGTTGCTGCAGAGAATCCAGAGCAGGATAATTAAGCCTAATAGATTTCAGATGGGCCTCTATGGAACTGACAATGACGTGAGAAGACGACAAGCCTTAAATGGGAACCAGACGTGAGTCGGGCGCTTTGAACTGAGCCGAGGGGGAATCAAACTGAATGCGTGGTAAATCACAGGCAGGAGGCAAAAGAAAGAAAGAAAAAAAATAATAAAAAGCACGCCATCCCCCTCTAGAACAGCACGGCAAACGCAAGAGCTTCTGATGGTGTATTACACCTATACAAGCACAGAGGGAGGGGGGCCCCCCAAAAGATGTTAGGACAAACTTGGACTTTTATTATTATTATTATTAATTGTAAAAACTGTTTTTGGCTAGATCTTGAGCAGCAGTCGTTGAATTGAGATTGTGACGTATGGGTAGGGAGACAGACAGAGAGGTAAATCAGGATTCAGAGTGATCTGGAACACAAATAAAACATAGATCTAGATTATGCATGGGTGGTAACAATCTAAATGCAAGCAATACACAGTGCAGCACTGAAGACATTTAAAAAAAATAAATAACAAACTTTCGTTTTAACTGTGTTGGCCAGTGATCTCGGAGTTTTAACTGTACTGTACTTCACTGCATCCTTGCTAGAATACCTTCTCGATGGCAACAGTAAACTGATCAGGTTCCAGACCTTGATGGCTGTTCCAGAGGGCTCCTCGGGTCTCTAAAAGCCCCTCCTGACCCCTGTGCTTGTCTTGCAGGACCGTGGTGATGCCCATTGCCCAGGAGTTCTCCCCCGACGTGGTGCTAGTCTCCTCGGGGTTTGACGCTGCAGACGGACACCCCCCTCCACTCGGGGGGTATAAGGTGTCGGCCAAATGTGAGTCCGATCACTGGGGTACATGGCGGACCCCCTGCTGCTTGTGACCCTGCAGAGCGGATGCATGCTGTGTTGGTCAGCGTGATGCTGAGCTTCTGTGTGTGTGTGTGTTTATTGCAAACCCGCAACTCCAGTGTTCTCTGTGCGATTGCGAACCTGCCAGGGTTTCCTCAGTGTGATCTTCTGAATCCGTGTCTCTCGTGTTCAGCGAGCGATCGTGAGTCAGCAGTGCGATTCTGACCCCTCTCTCTCTCTCGTTCTCTCAGGTTTCGGGTTCCTGACCCGGCAGCTCATGGGGCTGGCGGGGGGGCGGCTGGTCCTGGCGCTGGAGGGGGGGCACGACCTGACTGCGATCTGCGACGCGTCGGAGGCCTGCGTGAGCGCGCTGCTCGGGAACGAGGTGAGGGGACCGGGCGGGACGTTGGATTTAGGACGGTCTTGTTAGTAAATTTTGAAACCTGCTTGTTGCAGCCCGAGGGGTGGTCTTTTAAAAACACAGGCTTCTAATGCAGCAGCTCAGCTCCAGAGGGAAAAGGACTTTGTGGCTCCTTCAGTTTGGTAATCCACATTATTAACACACACACACACACACACACACACACACACTGCAATTCAACAGTATTCAGTCCTTTGCACTTATGCCTTGTGGAGATAGTCAGTTCTTTTAGGTCTCTTGGAACAATGTTCCTCATTTTGATATTCTTTTGTTGTGGGTCTGGATTGAGGTGTGCATGCTTGTTAGGGTTTGGTGCTGATCGGAGGGGGGGGGGCAGTGTGCTGGTGCTGATCGGAGGGGGGGGTAGTGTGCTGGTGCTGATCGGGGGCTGTCTGTTTCAGATGGAGCCGCTCTCCGAGGACGTGCTCCGGAGGAGACCCAGCGCCAACGGGACACGATCCCTGGAGACAGTGCTGCAAGTTCAGAGTGAGTCCCCGTCCCGTCCCCCGATGGGCCTCTCCTCCGTCACGTCTTTCCATTCATCCCTTATGCATTTTCTTTCTTCTCCCCACCATCTTCCTTTCTCCTCCCCTGAATTCCTGCTTTACATTTTTGTGTTCATCCCACCCCCTCCCTTCCTTTTTAGTTTTTGATCCTCTCCTCCTAGTTCGTCGTTTCTTCTTTTGATTTGAGGGGGGGGGGGGGGGGGGGGGGAGAGTGTAATTCCGTGTGGAAGGGGGAGCAGCAGTGTTGACAGTCATCTTCAAAAGGCTCGCTGGCACTGAGCCGGGTTCCACACTTTAATAAAATAAAAAGCTGCAAGGATTTTAGTTACTGCTGAAAAAAAAAAAAAAAAAAAAAAAAAATTAAAACAGTTAGAAATAATACACACTTGTCATAACTGATGTGTGTGTCAAAAAAAAAAAAATACCATTCATCTCTTATTTCAAGTGATCACCCACATTTTACAGTATGTTTGCACTTTCCTGTGGTTAAACTATGCCTTTACAATAGTTTATCCTGGTTTGTCTTGTTTTAATATGCTTTACCAGACCTCTCTGTGCTTTACAATGCTTCCCTGTGCTTTACCAGACCTCTCTGTGCTTTACAATGCTTCCCTATGCTTTACCAGACCTCTCTGTGCTTTACAATGCTTCCCTATGCTTTACCATGCCTCTCTGTGCTTTACAATGCTTCCCTATGCTTTACCAGACCTCTCTGTGCTTTACAATGCTTCCCTATGCTTTACCATGCCTCTCTGTGCTTTACAATGCTTCCCTATGCTTTATTCCACGTTGCTGTGCTTGCACTGTGGGAATCTTTTCTGTGGGCGTCTCTGATTGGAAGGAGGTGTGCGGGTGAGAGCAGGAATGGGACCATCCTGTACCTGTCTGGTTCAGGGAGAGGGGCTGCGGGGGTTGACGTTGTCCTGTTCTGTCTTGCAGGTAAATACTGGAAGTCTGTCCAGCGCTTCGGCCCCACGGCGGGATACTCGGTCCTGGAGGCTCAGAAACACGACCAGGAGGAGACGGACACGGTCACTGCGCTCGCCTCCCTGTCCGTGGGGGTCACTCCTGGGGTCACCACAGACAAGAGGTCAGTCCGAGTTGAACAGCGTCGCTGCTGCAGAGACACCTGCCTATGTATATAAAAGACACAAACACACACTATTGCATTGAAATAGTAATAGGGGAGAAGTGCAGTGGTCAATACTGAACCAGTCACATTACATCAGGGATGGGAATAATTAATAAAACTCACCTGAGCTTGTTACCTGTACACTGGGGCTAATCAAGTTCGTAGTAAAACCTGGAATGGGTGAAACTGCTGTGCAACAGGAGTCTTATTTCCAACCCTGTACAAAATACACCAACATCAAAATTACACCAGCCTGAGTAACTAGAATAGGAAAACCCTTCAGAGCTCATTTTGAAAGATTGAACAGAACAGTCTGCAGCATTGAAAAGAGAGAGTGAAGCCCAGATGAGATTCAGATAAAGCAGCACTGACCTCCACAGCCTCTTTATTAATGACTGTATCCTCCCCTCCGCTCGTTAGTGCAATCACAGGCTTGCTCTCTGATTTGCTAACTGACGGTCGCTCCCCTCTCGCAGGCTTCAAGATGAACCCATGGATGAGCAGGACTCCCTCTAGAGCACAGCGACCTGTGACCTACGAATCCCCCCACCCCACCCCACTCCCCGGTGCTGGGATCCTCTCCACTAAACAGGACAGCGAACACGGCCTGCACGCCCACAGTGCCTCCACTGCTCCCCTTCCTTCCACCGGAGTGATGACCTCGCCCCTCCGGGAACCTGCCTCGCCTTTCCAGGACCAAAGAAAACATTCCTGCTTTTTATAAGAAAAAAGAAAAAACAGGAAAGCCTTGGATCAGGAGATCACCTCGAATCTCTGGTGGCATCACAAACCTCAATTACTTTTCTTAAAGAAACAGGGTGTACAATGATGTCAAAGAACCTTTTTTTAAATGAAAGCACATTCCTCTACCTGATAAACAGAGATGCTGAAGCAGCGAGACTTCTCGTTTTCTTACCTTTTATCGTCTTAGCGAAGCGGACGTCTGTGCGGACAATCCTCCAGATTCCAGCCAGTCTTCAATGAACCTCGATCCCCTCCTGCCTTGTTATTGATCACCCCCCCGGCCACGGACTGGACGGCATTCGTTTTGCCTTGTATAGCGCCACATAGCGGTCATAAATGGATCTAACACTTTTAGTGAAGTTTGCTACGATATAGGTGGGTAGAAAATTGGTTTAGTTTTTGACCAACCTTTTTGATCACTTTTTTTTTTTTTTTTACTGTGGATTTTTGTTTTATTATTAAAACCACTAAAAACAAAAACGAACACAAGAAGAAAATAAAACTACCCCAGAAGGTATCAATCTGTGGTCTGTTAAAATTGCACTATGCATTCAGAAATGTGAACGACGCAACCCTTGGAACAGAATTCTTAAATTTGACTTTGATCATTTGTTTTAAGTTTTTTTTTTTCTCTTTATTTATTTCTTTTGTTTTTAAAACATGGACATTTTATCCTTTCCTATCAAAAGACAATTGAGTTTTGCCAGATTTAGGCCAAGTTGAAGACCAAAGACTTTGCAATGACATTCCATTGGGATCCGAGACACACACGCACAGCGTCTCATGTACTGAACTGTAACTAAGCTGGCCTGTGCTTTTTGAAACATCATTAGGTATAAACTGTGGCGCTTCACGGATCTCCTTCTAACAAGAATTAGATTAGGGTCAGCTTGCTCCGTCACGTTGGCCACTCCCAACAGAAACCGAGCACTCGCCCCCCCCCCAGTCTTCAAAAACACACGAATAATGAACCATCCAAAATCAACAGTACCTACAGCTGTTCCACAGCCGTCTGTCCCCGAGGCTGGGAGCAATGGCCAGTGTGTGGAAGCCGCCAACGCGCTTTCTAATAATCTGTTCCGGGTGCACGACCCCAGTAGATTCATGAGAGAACGAAGCCGTTAGATCCAGGCTTGTTAAAGCCGAATACCCAGGGCCATGTAACCGCGTGCCTTCCCCAAATCGCTCCAGCGCTGCCTGCCGCTCGCCCAGTCCGATGCAGCGAGTGGAGACCGAAAGTGTGTCTTAAACCCCCTCCGGGGAAGAGCTGCAAAAAACGAAATATTGGATTACATTGAAAAAGTAACATGCAAAAAGCTTTTATTAATAGAAATCATTCCAAATTTATCATTGATTGTATAAAAAAATAAAACAGTATTTTAACCTGTGGATAAGTAAACCTACTGTATTGTATAGTTTGAAAATCTTAATAACGTTGCGTTATCATGTTGTGTTTGGGGTTTTTTTCCATCCTAAATTCCAATTCCAGCTGTAACGAAAGGAAACAAAAGTAATAAAAAAGTCAATTTCCAGTAGGACTTTGAAACCAGTAACCCATCGCACAGCGGGATCACTCACCAGTAACTCAACAGGACAGGAAGCCTTCATATTGTGTTGCTTAACCTTACCTCTCACAAGCACTTAACTCATGGTTTTAAAAAAAATAAAAAATTACGCTACAATGCACAAATCGGAACACTCTGTGTGTTCTAGTTCTGGTTCTGGTTCCGCTCCGGCATTCTGTCCTGGCTGGGGTTCAGTTGACCTGTGAATAACGTTCGATCAAAAGACCCAGCTAACGCAGCCGTAGCGTCCTGTAGACGGGGGAACAAGCCCGGACGCTCCGAATGTCCGTCTGTTTACTGCGCAACGAAGCGACGCGTGAATGAAGCATGGAGGCTGAAAGTATTCGTCTTTCTATGCAATATTTCTAGGGCATGACCACCCTTGTTATAGGACCATTAATGTCTTTTCTACTGTTTTTTTAAAACAACGCCTGTGACCAAAACCCTTAACACCCACGGTGCCTCGCCTGGCTCCATTCCAGCTGCGTCCTCCACAAACTGGAGGAGAACAGCTGGATTCTTAAATATGATATAGATTTTATTTTATTTTTTGTTCTGTATGTAAATACGAGAATGACAATGTTTGTTTCTATCCTGAATTAAAAAATGGATTAAAAAAGTGAGTCTCTTCTTATTTCAGTTGTCCTTCAGTTGCGTGCTGTAATATTGTTATTTCAGTCCCTGATTTTTTCTCCCTGGTTCAAGATAATGTGCTGCAGGAACATGAAGGCGAGTATCAAAGCTTCACAGCCTCCCTCTGCTCTGTGCTGGTGAAACGGAGGGAGGGAGGCTCTTCTCCCTGCTTTGCAGCCTCCCTCTGCTCTGTGCTGGTGAAACAGAGGAAGTGAGGCTCTTCTCCCTGCTTCGCAGCCTCCCTCTGCTCTGTGCTGGTGAAACAGAGGAAGGGAGGCTCTTTTATTTGCCTAACAGACAGCAAAGTGGTATTGTTGTGTAATATTAATGAAAGCACTGCAACTTCCAGACTGAACCCCACCCCCTTTCAAAAGGTATGCTGCTGTTTGAAAGCATTGCTGGGAAGCACAGCAAGACGATCCCTCCGCTCTCTCCTGCAATCTGCAAGTCATTTACTGTGTGTTTGGATTCAAAAACGAGAAGGCATGTTGCAGCTATTTGAGCAAACGTTTAATTTGAAGTTGAAATGTTTCCTTTGTGGTTTTTTTTTTCTTTAAGTATTTCAGGCGTGCAGAATCTCATCTGCTTCGGACGAGCTGCCGAGGTTTCCTGGGATTTGGGATCCTGGATAACAGTCGCTCCCAAGCAAGTTTCCTATTCTCTAAAGCCGATGCGCTGAATCTGTAATGCCATAGAAAGGCAAGTCCCTCTGTTCTGTGCTTGTGGAGCACAGAGAGGCTGTCCTGCTCTCTCCACAGCCTCCCTCTGCTCTGTGCTTGTGGAGCGCAGAGAGGCTCTGCTAGTCTCTCCACAGCAGGACTCTGTCAGGGACGCACACGCCCCGGGACCCCCCTGGCAGTGCGGGGTGAGGCGGGTCGGGCCGGGCCAGAGGGTTCCCTCTGAAGCCGGTGTCATGTCTCTGCAAGGAAGCAGGGTCCACTGAGACGTCTCTGCAGCTCACCGGAGACGGGCCTGCCCGCCAAGGGAGAGGGTCCGGGTGCGAGCCTGCTCTTCTCTAGCGCGGCCGCTGGACCAGAGCACATGGTGCAGGAGGAGCAGACCCTGGGAGTGCTAACGGGCGGTCAGTACCCTGCAGATGCAGTTTCACACGCTGTCCTGAACGTACACCCCTTTCCAGTATGAACCTCTGTCTGTTCCACCAGCAGAACAGAGGGAAGCTTAACTCTTAAGGGGAGTGCGTTCGCTTGCAACAGCAATGCATTCAGGACAGCATGTGAAACTGCATCCACTCGGTACTGACCGCACGTTAGCACTCCCAGGGTCTGCTCCTCCTGCACCATGTGCTCTGGTCCAGCGGCCGCGCTAGAGAAGAGCAGGCTCGCACCCGGACCCTCTCCCTTGGTGGGCAGGCCCGTCTCCGGTGAGCTGCAGAGACGTCTCAGTGGACCCTGCTTCCTTGCAGAGACATGACACCGGCTTCAGAGGGAACCCTCCGGCCCGGCCCGACCCGCCTCGCCCCGCACTGCCAGGGGGGTCCCGGGGCGTGTGCGTCCCTGACAGAGTCCTGCTGTGGAGAGACTAGCAGAGCCTCACTGCGCTCCACAAGCACAGAGCAGAGGGAGGCTGTGGAGAGAGCAGGACAGCCTCCCTTCCCGTTTGGCCCAGGCTACCATGTGTTTTAAACACTCAGGTCAAGTGGGGGCGCTACGCAGTCAGGAGTCCAGGTGCAGTCCTGGCTGACTCCGCCCCTTCCAGGTACCCCCTGACCCAGGCCACGCCCATTCCACCGAGCAGTAAGATGGCGTTGAGAGCAATTGGGCGTGCTGGACTCCAAGCAGATACTGAAACAGAGTTTATTCGACGTTTTAGTGTTTTTTCCGGCTCAAAATAAGCATTCAGAGATCTACACGCTTAGTTCTCTAGTCGAAGACCTGTTCTGTAGCCGTTTAAAAAAAAAAAAACAGCAGTGAGAAAAAGGAGACGTTTGTCAGGAGACGGCGTCGAACAGAAAACAAAAAGGTAAGTTAAACACCTTAACGTTTTAAACTATCTTTATAGAGAAACGCTGTCTGAACTGGTTGCAATGCAAGGTGTACTCGTGTGTTTAAGTTATGGCTGTATATTTGTTTGAATTTCTAGGTTTCAACAAAGCACGTGTAACACACGTGTTGGGTAGACACGTGCAAACACCTGCCTTCAAGCATTCCGCCTTAACTTTTAACAAACTTTTTAATTTGGCATAAGATTTGTTTGCAATAGCTGGTCTGTTACACTTTTTTGTTTTACTAAAGCACTGTGCTCAAGATAAGGTTTTTTAAAAAAAAAAGTTTTGTTGCAACAGGTAATGCTTGCTCTTGCCTTAACGTTTTAAAATATTAAATACGCTTTTTAAAAAAAATAAAAAGTCGTATATTTAAAAGAACGACGTTATAAAATGTAGCAATTAATGAAAAAATAGACTTGCATATTCCAGCACAATTTTAATTCATAGATATAGCTTAAAATGTTGCTTTAGAAAAAATATTATATATAATATATATATAGTATATAAACCCACCTTTGTTGTTTTTAAAACCAGTGTATGCATTTTAGTTGCTAGAATGAGTTGCATTTGTATTTTCTCCTCGAGTAGAAAGTGTACCTCGATGCTGTTCTCACACGCAGGGTGGCGGCGGCAGTTTTGCAGGACCGGCACACCGGGAGCTTCCACGGGAACCGGCTGTGTCGCAAGCACCGCGCGTTAACGTGTTGCTCACAACCGCCCTCTATTTATACCATTTGCCTTAATTGGTCAGGTGTGCAATTAGTGCATTTGCAGGGCACGGTGTGTGTGGGCTGTGTGAGAGACTGACCTCAGTCCAGTTGTTAGTATCTCGCTGTAGATGATCTGTTAAGGATAGTGACACCTAGTTATTTTATTATCATGTTAAAAGCATAATAGTGGAAAGAGGTATGAAGTGTGGATAACAGCATTTATTAAAGCAAGCTTATGCTGTGTAGGCGATGTATTTAATCCCAACGTTAATGATGCATAATATCGTTCTAGCATGACCTAACACAGCTTTTCCTTCATGTGTAAACAATGCGGACTCCTGCACCGTGTTGTGCCTTATTCGTGTTTGTCTTTGTTCGATTAAACACTGCACAGATTAAACAGCTATTCTGTGTTTGCGTTTTGTGTTCCAGATCCCAGGGAATGGTGGTGATGTGGTCGTTTTGTTCCAGCTGGAGAGCCGTTGCTCTTGCGTGTTGTGTAAACGCACGCCTGGCACTGATGCGCACACTGCATGTCATAACCCCGCTGTGTATTTGATACTCATTCACAGTGCCCAGCCTGTGCTACTTTTGTGAAATGAATGCAAATAAAGCCTTTCCTGTTTCTATCTGTGTTTTTTTTTTAATAGTACTGTTTATCTGACCAGTCAAGCCTCCATCCACACGGCATGGTCTGTTTGATACTTCATGGACTAAACCTCTTATGCTGGGTTGTTTTTCACACACCAAATGCTATATAGTTTTTTTCCTAGCAAAGGGGGGAGAGGGGGAAGCCAACACTGGGAGGTGGTACTTTGACAGCAAGGACATAACCAGCCCACTTGTGTCCTCTTTCAGTTTGTTCAGAGCCCTGTCCTGCTCTATACAAATCCACTGCGGGGTATGAGAGCTCTACCAGTGGTAATGCAGCAAACAAAAACATTGAAAAAAACACATACAAGTGCATTTGAATGTCAAGCCTTTATTATGTACAATGCACACATATTTATACAATGCATTACAAGGCAGTTATATAAGCACAAGAAGATGTAAATAACAAGCTTTTAAAGTCTGCAATTGAATAAATCAGATGTTTGTTTTTTTAACTGTTAAAACGTGAACTGGTGGTTTCACAGACTGCCGATTACTTAAGGGAAAGTTAAACAGTCCAGGGCACAAGATCCCGTCACTCATCCAGCTTACATGAAAAAAGAAATCGCCAACTCAAGTTAACAAATCGAACGCTACACAGCGTACTGAAGTACAGATACTGGGTTACATTACACACGCAGCACATGCGTCTGGTTGAAACGCTGGCTTTCCAGAGGAAAAAGTCACAAGAACGGTTTCTATGACTCATCCAACAAGACTCCCTTTAAAAGAGGCAGAACCGCAGATCTAATGATGTGCATCAGTGCTGGGGACCGGAGTCGAGCTGTCCTGAAAAACAAACAAGAAACGAGATGTTAGTAAAGACAGAAGATACAGCAGGACACACCCACACTGACACACACAGTGCTTTCAACCTCCGGCTCAAGTGGTGTTTGCAAGCCATTGTCAAAAACAAATAGGATCCATAACTTTAAAGCCGGTACTGCAAAATAGTACTAGTATTTATTTATTTATTTATTTACTGCCAACGTATATTATTTACTGGGTTACAAAAAATAATTACTGTTGTGCATTGTGAACCTGATCAAATATCCACAACAGTGCTCACCTGCGGATGCGCGCTTCATGTGCCACCATACAGATGCAGCCCGGGGTGATGGGGTGACGGGGATAAACCATTGCCCTTAAGCACTACACTCGGTATCCATGCATTCCGTCCTGTTGCAGGGTCCCCTGGAAGCAGAAAGAAAAAGTACTTGTTAGTTTCGCGCATGTCCCTGTGGAACCCCTCCCTCACATCCTGGTTCAGAAACAACTTACTTTTCAAATAACTATAAAAACCTGATTTATTTATACAGCGTCTTTCACACACAGTGTCCCCAAAGCGCTTTACAATACAAGCCTTTGTGAAGGACGTCAATCTGAAAATAACGCTACCGATTTCAATCACGAGTTCGGATATAGTACACTGCGAGTCTAGAAAAAGCTAAACTTTTTCTACTGTTTTAAATAAAAAAAAAAAACTGAAATACCAAAATATGTGTTTGTATTAGTATTTTCCAGTATTGACGCACATTAACCGGAGACGGCAGAGATTATGAGAAACCTCACTCACAGTCACCTAGATGGCATCTACGAAACATTCCGATAGAATGACTAGCTTTGGAGGGAAAAAAATCGCAATCTTGTAAATTAGACATTTAAAAGCAGGGTTTCTATTGCTTACACAGAGAGCAGCAGACAGGATGTGGGTGCGTGTTCCCTGGGATAAGTGCTTAAGTGTGTGTGAAGATAAAAACACGACTCACCCTCCTGAGAACCGGGTCTTCATGCTTCCCTCACAGCATCTGCAAAATAATGCAAGGGGCAGAACTCGGCAACAGTACAGCCTTTGTCTACGGTTTATTTAAACCGTCATCTGACCACGTTATTAATCTCATACTGTACTTCCATCAATTTCACGGTGCAGTGCCGCACATGAGTAATATTATTTTGCATATTTGAAATATTAAATTAAGTTGGGCACAGGTGTAGAAAGACTGGCCAGCTGACAGAATTTGAATGAGTTTAATGATTTCAATCAGGTCTTAATTCAAACACTAACTTAACACGAGGGTTACGAGCATAAAAGAATCTATTGCAACTCGTTTCGTTTGGTTGCAAACTTACTGTGCTCTTCAGAGTGTCACCATCAAAACTAGATGTTTTTGCATTGGCCCGTCTTTCTGCACCAGTAAACAGCGTGACCCGTCTTTCTGCACCTGTGCCGGGGTGTAGGTGTAGAGCGACCGGCCAGCTGAGAGAATTGTATGATTTAAATTGTATTCGTACATCTAACTGAATTTATAAATGACTGAATCAAGGAAAAAGATAGCATGCAAAAGAATCCGATGCACAAAGGAGGTCTGAAATAAATCACAACACACACACAACGTAAAGTCCAAACGAAGTTAACATTCACTGAAAAAAAAGACAGCTCAACGTTCTTCTATAATATATATATATATATATATATATATATATATATATATATATATATATATATATATATAAATAATCTGTGGGTTTCATTATGAAAACTTAACTTTCTGCACACTGAAATTATATCATGCGGCATCATGAATTGTAATGCACAATTTTTCTGTAGGGCGAAAAACTCGCTAGGATTAATTACAGAAATGCATACAAAATGAATACCCCCACATCCTCAGTTTCTGTACTAATTCCTTTAAAAAAAAACTTAAAAACTTACCGGTAATTTGACATGCCGCCAGGTGTCGAGAACAAACACAGGCAGGCTGTATCCAAACACTGGTCTCGGCAAAAAAAAACCAGGACCAGCGATGGGGAAGCTAACGACACGCTCGTCCCGTGGAGATCCCAGTTTAAACACGAACGCGCTCTCCAGATTCAGATCAAGTTGCTCTCGTCGCCATCTTGCCGCCCGCTACCTGGGAGGGGGCGGGGCCTCGATACACCTGTGGATCGGCGCCGCGGTGCAATTCAGCACACCTGAGAGCAAACTCTCTAAAAATGTGACAGCACGCTGTGTTCATCGGGAGAATGTGGCTCACGGCTCAAGTGCACAACGCTTATTTAGAGCAGAAGGAAAACAAACATGTTTTGTTACTATGCATTTTAAACACTAAACAATTCATATTACATGTCGTCTGTCGCTTTACGCTGAACTAGTGCAAGACTCTTTTTTTTTGTTAATGGGAAGCATGCCCCCTGGTGGTCATATGTATCAAAGTAGTATCAAATGCAGTTCATTTATGTTTGTTTTTTTCTTTAAAAGGTGTAGTCGCCTCCTAAAGGCGGTGACATTAATGACCCGTTCGCTTTATTGTATTCTGCACTATGACTTGCGGACCGACACTGGAAGAGAGGGCTGGAAATCTGTTGTCTTTCTGGGCAAGCAGATCAGATCCACAAACGGAGACACGGGGTTGCAGGCAAACACAGGTTATTTTTTATTACCACAAGCAGATGCAGGGAGCACAGCCTGCAGTCCTCTGAGAGGAGAGGCTAGAGCAGCCCTCCAGAGAGGAGCGCACAGACTCACACGAAGCTCCCCCAGACACTGCAGGCTTATACAGAACAGCACACTCGTGAAAAGGAACAGAAAACTGGCAGTGGTACAAAACCAAGCAGGCTGATTTAAAAAAAAAAAAAAAAAAAAAGCTTTTAAATGCTTAAGGCGGCTTATGAACCTGTAATTGAACATAGCAGTACACAAGTCAAACATTTTTCCATTTCTGTTTTGCATCCTGAGTTATACCAGAGCTGCACTATATATAACCTCTTACAGCTGCAAGTATAGCAGTATGGCACGCAGGTCACGGGGGTGGGGGGGTAAGGGAGGGCTTGTGTCTCTGCACTGCATGCAATCCAGAAGAGGGATGTTGTTCCTGAAGGCTCTGAACTCCTCTTATTTTCGTAACTCTAGTTTGGTTGCATTACGGGTGGACTCTCCTTTCACAGAGAGCACTGAGGATTATAAGGTGTAGGGTTATAGCAGCGCTCATGTAAACGCTGCACACAACACGATCAGGAAACTCGTAAATAACTCAAGCAGGTCTTATTAGAAACACTTTTACAATGCAGATCGCAAACACCACCTGATTAAGATGCCAGTAAGCTGGGTTGAAGTGTCGGGGCAGCGAGCGGTTCGAGTGAGTCCAGGCAGCCTTTGCTGGAGCATTACAAAGTGGTTTAAGTTACAATACAGACTGCAGAAAACAAGAAGTTATTGCAACATAATGTACTTGTTAGAGTGTGGCTGCAGAACGCTATGATGTCAAGTACGGATGAGCAAAAAATAAAAACAGGTTTGCCATAAAGGTGTTATTGCTTGTCTTGACTAGCAGATCTATAGAGTACAGCAGAATGACAGAAACAAAATGCCATGCAATATACTACCTATATACTAAACATTATAGTGTAATATAGACTGTATATTTTAGTTTGCAGTCTGCACTCAGTGTGTGAGAGATATCACCATCACTGTTTTTTTTTTTTTTTTGTGTCTAAAAAGTTTTCTACTTTTGCTTTAATTTGTCTCACAGCTTGTACAACATTATATAACATTCTCTTCCTCCCCCCCCCCTTTATGTTTTTAATTAAAATACCCAAATCGCAGTCAAAGGCAACCAATGACACCTTGAAAGGGAGGACAAAATGCAATTCATTATTTAAAAAAAGAAAATGCTGATCCGCACGCAAGCCAAAGCGAGCGAGCACCAACCCTAACCCTAAAATGTGTTTTGTTCTGTCTCTCACACTGAACATTGCTTCTGCTTGTGCACCACATGATCACTGTTCTAGTTCTTCTGAACCCTCGGGTGCTTTCGCGTTGCAGTGAGTCAGTCCGCAGGGTATCCAGGTCAGGGATATGAAACGCAGGGCTGGAAAGGACCGGCCGGATTCCAGTTTGGGTTAGCATACAGTTCCAGTGATACCGAGTCGTTGAAGCTGAACTCTCCATTTGCTCGCAGATTAAAAGATGCCTTTGTATATATAAATAGCTTAGTAAATCAACTTTTTTTTTTCTTTCTTTAATTTATTTTTTTTATTTGTTAGCATAATAAAAAGTCAAAAGTCAAATTTTCTCCCCCTTCTCCCTCTCCCAAGTTCAGCAGACTGCTCTGCCTTTGAAAGTGGTCCCGGGAGCCCCTCTGCAAAGCTGATTCAAGGGACGTCTTCTTGGTGAGGAGTCAGGAATCTGATCAGCTGGTGTATCTGGTACTAGTGCTTTAACACCAAAGATTTTTAAAACTCTTCTGTTTTAACCAATCAGAAGGAAAGGGTTCTATTTACAGGTTAACCAATCCGAGTGAAGGGAAGAGGCTTCTTAACCCTCCCGCCTGCATGGTTTGTTGCCGTGGAGTCGAGGCAAGCGTCCATAGAAACAGAACCCTCGGTCGTGTTCCGGAGTTGCGGGCACATCTCTCTCTCTCTCTCTCTCTCTCTCTCTCTCTCTCTCTCTCTCTCTCTCTCTCTCTCTCCCGATTATTTTCATCCATCCATCTATCCATTTTATCGGGGGTTGGACGGAAATTATTCTACACCAGGAAAATCTTCATCATCATCATCATCATCATCAAAGCTTGAGATTTTACACTAATATTAAACTGTTCGCTTCTGTACAAGATTATGTACAATATATTTTTTATTATTATGTTTTTTTATTTTTTTTTTCAAAGTTTGTCCCTTGCTCAGAGGCAGATGGTAACGGTCTCCTCTTGAAAGACGATTCCAGCTGCTGACTGTCAGTCCCTAGAAGGAAAGAACAAGCATGCTGTTAGTCATTCGTTGCTGACCACATGGGTGACCCAGACATACAGCAAGTCAGACAGTGCTTGAGCAGCTACAAACCCTGGGAGGAGTACAGGTAACGAGACAGGAGACACAACAGCAGTGTGAGCTTTGAAGCTCAGAGAGGATTCACTTTGTACAGAAGTAGCACTTGTCTATGCAGAAGTCAGCTTCCTCACAACTGGATGAGTGGCTGCCAAGATATAGCTAAAAAAAACAACCGTGTAATACAGGTACAGAACCTACAGCCGGCAGGATACCCCCCCCCCCCCCCCGGCAAGTTTGAAGCTAGTTTAAAATCCTAGAAATTATAACACTATACATTATAATAATAATAAACAACAACAACAACACAAGTTTAACAAACACATTTTTGAGCCTCTGGTTTTTCCAGCATGTGTCTAATTACGGCATGTCTTTTCCACCCTGCTGTCTTTCTCCATGCAAGTCAGCACAGGACAGGGCAGTAAATCTGTGTGTGGTTTGCACAGTCACATGGATACAATTATACTATAAAGCCCAAATTGCAAGGAATGGGTCGTTTCTCCAGATGGAGGATTTAACAGGCAGGCTCCGCTCGCGCCCAGGCTTTGCTTATTACCGGAGATGCTGAAGAATGCGCCCCGCTGTTTCTGTGCGCGCCCCAGTGACTCTAGTGGGGTGGCAGGTTTGATTCGTCATGGTAGGGGGCTAGTTTTCAAAAGCACCATTTGTAATGTTCTTGAAATGGCGTGCCTACTTTTAAAACCCCCTAAACTGAGATCTAATATGGGCCACCGTGCCTTCGTATATCAAGCATCTCATCTTGGGAATTCACTGCCTTCGAACATAAAAACAGCCTCTTCCCAACAGCTTTTAAAAACCACGCAGAAATATTTATTTTAAAATCTGACCAGGGTTGCAAACCCTGTCAATACTGACTATGACCAGGATCATGTACTGCAAATTTGAATGGTTTTATTTTTTTATTTTTTTACTGCTTCTATGAACTGTTTCTGTCCTGTTTGAATCTTTTTTTTTGGCATTGATTTGAAATAATGTTGTTTCTGCTGACTTCTCCAGCCAGGACCCCCTTGTAAACGAGACGTATATCTCAGGGGTTCTATCCTGGTCAAATAAAATACATTGGGCAAAAAAAAAAAAAAAAATGACATTGAAAGAGATTTGATCTGCAACGTATTGCATTTGCTCATGAATTTATCCTGCTTTACCACGATTCAAATAGTCTTATTTTTTACAATGCTTTACTGTGCTGTGAATTAACATGCTTGTACTATGCTTCGGTACGTTCTTACCATGACATAACACAGTACATTACTATGAGGGAGGTAAACAACAGAACATTATAATCAGTGAGACAACCCACTAACATCTTTATATACAGACACATAAATAAAAGTGGCTACATCTAGCATATTCCACCACAAAATGCTTTAAATTATTTTTTTCTACAAAAACCTGATATTCATTTGACCACAAACCACATCACAGCTGTTTTTCTCAGTTTGTTTCCCCTATTTGTGATCTGGAAAGCTGTTGTAATCAGAGATACGTCTGTAAGGCAGCAAGCAGACATTTCGCTATTACAGTTTGTAAACTTCAAACACGGGGGACAAAAAAAAAAAAAAAACTTTTCCAAATCACCCATCGCACAAAAATAGCTGGTCTGACTAGAAGATAGGGTGCAGGGAGGAACGTGTGCTTTTCATGTCCGGAAATTCTTTCAAAATTTAATTAAGAAATTTCAATATGCTGAAAAATAAAACTATAATTTGTACCATATTGCAGAAAAACTGTTTTTTTTTTAAATCTCTCGGATTAACAGGGTACCTCCTCCAATTCCTCATCAATGAAAGGAGGGCGAAGCACGCTTCGGTACAGTGGAGCATGCGTTATTGATTTCAGACATCCTTACACAGTGCAGAGGGTGTGCTGTGCACCGTGCATCCTTACACAGTGCAGAGGGTGTGCTGTGCACCGTGCATCCTTACACAGTGCAGAGGGTGTGCTGTGCACCGTGCATCCTTACACAGTGCAGAGGGTGTGCTGTGCACCGTGCATCCTTACACAGTGCAGAGGGTGTGCTGTGCACCGTGCATCCTTACACAGTGCAGAGGGTGTGCTGTGCACCGTGCACCCTTACACAGTGCAGAGGGTGTGCTGTGCACCGTGCACCCTTACACAGTGCAGAGGGTGTGCTGTGCACCGTGCATCCTTACACAGTGCAGAGGGTGTGCTGTGCACCGTGCATCCTTACACAGTGCAGAGGGTGTGCTGTGCACCGTGCATCCTTACACAGTGCAGAGGGTGTGCTGTGCACCGTGCACCCTTACACAGTGCAGAGGGTGTGCTGTGCACCGTGCATCCTTACACAGTGCAGAGGGTGTGCTGTGCACCGTGCATCCTTACACAGTGCAGAGGGTGTGCTGTGCACCGTGCATCCTTACACAGTGCAGAGGGTGTGCTGTGCACCGTGCATCCTTACACAGTGCAGAGGGTGTGCTGTGCACCGTGCATCCTTACACAGTGCAGAGGGTGTGCTGTGCACCGTGCATCCTTACACAGTGCAGAGGGTGTGCTGTGCACCGTGCATCCTTACACAGTGCAGAGGGTGTGCTGTGCACCGTGCATCCTTACACAGTGCAGAGGGTGTGCTGTGCACCGTGCATCCTTACACAGTGCAGAGGGTGTGCTGTGCACCGTGCATCCTTACACAGTGCAGAGGGTGTGCTGTGTACCGTGCACCCGTACACAGTGCAGAGGGTGTGCTGTCCTTACACACAACACTATGTCTAATTAAAAGGATTATAAAGAAGGGAGGTCACCCAAACGCCTGCATCCTGCGTTTCTGGACAGTAAACAGAAAATATAATATATTGTTGCATCGCGGCCAGGCCAAATCTAATCCTGCATCCAATAAATTACGAAGAAGGCGCGGCGGTCTTTCGAAAACACGCAAACCGTTCCAGACAATGGAAAAATAACTGCGGTTTCAACCACTGTAAAGCTAGGGTTATGTGCACCGTCTACAAGACTTTGCCACAACCCATGTACAAGTTCACCATGGTACATGTGCGATGGTCATTTTGCAGGTATGCTTTACCACGGTCCTTGTCTGTGCCTCGCCATTCTTTCACAGTACTGTGCCGTGCTTTTCCCATGGCGTGCCACATGTAAACTATCTGCATTATCTTCTCTGTGCGTTGCTGTCACCTTGGTATTTGGCTGGGAAACTATTCTGAGTGGGGAGGAGAATGACTGCTTCATGTTCGTGTTCTGTGCTGATAATTTCTCAAAATGCCCTTTCCCCGGAAAAACACTTAATTAGATTAGCTCCCCGGGCCTGGACTGTGGAAAAACCAGCGCAGATATTTCACAAGCTGTCTCTGTCATGAGGGGGAGAGCGAGAGAGCTTGTGCCTGACTGACAGACCGGGCACGCACTGCACAGTTGAGAAACACACACAGAGAGACACACTCTCACACAGAGAAACACACACACACACAAATAGAAACACACACACAGAGGCAGCCACTCACACAGAGACAGATAGACACTCACAAACACAAAGAGAAACACACCAACCTGTTGCCTGTGGCCTGCACACACCTCGCTAATGTCTCACAACTGTTTCTAATCTTGAGGTTCCTGCCTGTCTGGGCTCTCAGTGGATCCTGATTGCAAGAAACTGGATATCAGATCCTGTCGTTGCTTAACTAGCAGCACCAAGCTCAAAGAGCTTCTAAAACTCATTGGAATGCTCTCAGATTAAAAGAACATTTTTTCCTCCTAAATTTTACCATTTAAATGACATACTTTTTTTTTTTTTTTTGAAAATGTTTTTTTTTTACTTTTTTTTTTAGACTAAATATTGCATAAATGGATGTTCTTAAATTTTAATTTTTTTTTGCATTTATTAAGAGTTTTGAAAATAGCTCTGTATAGCACATTGAGCATATAATCCACAAGTTCACAAGCACATAGTAACAGTATTATTTATTATCACCTATTTATGCTTCTTCCATAACTATTAAACAATAGAATGCTAAAGTTAAAACAGCAAAAGGAAACCTACAATTCAACGACAAATGTTTCGACTATAAATCTTTATCAATGTTTTTATTGATCTAATAACCATATACTGTGACACTCGAAACCCCAGTCCCCATTCTGCAAAGAGGGTTAATGGTGATGAGTTGTGTGCAAACAAGGCACTGAACCCCAAGACTCACTCCCAGAACATTAAACATCTCCAAACACTGAGAAATAGCAGAAGGAAGCTTTGATTAGATGAACGTTTCAGCGAGTGTCTCTCGACACGAAAGCCTTAAAAAACAAAACAAAGCACACACTTCTTGTTGAGACCTTTGCAATGGCAAATTTAGAAATACTGAAAGAAACGCAGCAAATTCAATGCCGAGGGCTTCCTTCTCAATGCCCGAGTAAAACGACTGGAACGGTATAAAAAACATGCCAGAAAAAAAGGAGAAGCAGTTCAGTTATTGTTTGTTCTTTCTAGTTTTATAATGCTACAGTGACTGTGTTTATAATGCTACAGTGACTGTGTTTATAATGCTACAGTGACTGTGTTTATAATGCTACAGTGACTGTGTTTATAATGCTACAGTGACTGTGTTTATAATGCTACAGTGACTGTGTTTATAATGCTACAGTGACTGTGTTTATAATGATAAAGTGACTGTGTTTATAATGCTACAGTGACTGTGTTTATAATGCTAGTGACTGTGTTTATAATGCTACAGTGACTGTGTTTATAATGCTACAGTGACTGTGTTCATAAAGCTAGTGACTGTGTTTATAATGCTACAGTGACTGTGTTTATAATGCTACAGTGACTGTGTTTATAATGCTAAAGTGACTGTGTTTATAATGCTAAAGTGACTGTGTTTATAATGCTAAAGCGACTGTTTATAATGCTACAGTGACTGTGTTTATAATGCTAAAGTGACTGTGTTTATAATGCTAAAGCAACTGTGTTTATAATGCTACAGTGACTGTGTTTATAATGCTACAGTGACTGTGTTTATAATGCTACCGTGACTGTGTTTATAATGATAAAGCGACTGTGTTTATAATGCTACAGTGACTGTGTTCATAAAGCTAGTGATTGTGTTTCTCACTGAAAATGGGTCATTTGCACTTGTGCTTTGTCTAAGTTTTAAACAAAACTTGCACAGTTTAAGCTTTGTTATTAACGAGGCACGATGTGGAATGAACGAATGACATTTACACTATTGCTATATTACAGTATTATATTGTACCGGGTATCAATTCATAAGAATTTGAGGTCACTATTTAAAAATGGATTATTTGAAAACATCACCAGTTCCTGATAGTTACTCTGAGTTAAGTTAAAATGATCACAAAATGGGCAAAAGTCAAATTATACAACACAACAGTGTTTAAAAAAATGTGTGTCTAAAATGTGTGTTTTTTTTTGGTTTTTTTTGGACATCACAAATAAACTTTTAAAAATTATTATTATTATTATTATTATTATTATTATTATTATTATTTATTTATTTTTACTGTCCATTGCAGAAGACAAGCGTTTAACAAACTGAAGATGGTTAAGCGGACACAAAAAGGTAAGTGCAATGCAGTAAAAACCTGGACTCGTGTTTTATTAAAAAAATGTGCATCCTGTAAGGGGCTGAGAGGTAATGCAATGGTGACGCAATAGAATAAGTGAGCTGTTCACTTCGTGATGGATTCATTAACTGGGTGAATATTGGTGTATTTCTGGAAATAAACACCACTGAGTTTATAAGGTCTTAATTCCATTAGTTTTTTATAAAGCAAATCTAAAATTTAACAACGTTCATGTATCAATAGTAGTACAAACAAGGAAATAATAGATTTATATAATTTTCTGTTACTCTGCTTCTTAATAAATAAACTCCTGGTAGTTCCTGGTAGGCGCTCGGCTTTGTTTTTCGTTCTCATTTTTGTAACTTTCGCGCATTCAGGCTCTTTGTATTAGCATGTTACCAATAAAAGCAGCATAGAATTGGTTTGTTACACCGTTAGAACAATATTTTAAAATAATAATAATAATAATAATAATAATAATAATAATAAGTACTATTTGAGATAAATGTTCTCAACAGATCCTACCATTACAATTCCACAAAACTATAATACACACTTCAGTATATTCTTCTGTAGATTATTATTATTATTATTATTATTATTATTATTATTAGCACATGTAAAATAATGTACCTTTAGAATAAGTAAAGTATTTGTTTTTGTGGTTTTGATTGTTATGGCTTCTGCTTTACTTTCAAACAAACAGAAATAAAATGCCAAGGATTTCAGGAAAACTGAACAAATAAACAGGAGAGGAAGAATAATAAAGGGGAGAGGGGAAGTCTTGGAGCAGTGACTGCCTGCTGATCTTCTGTGTCAGCTTCAGTGTAACAGAAAATTCTCCTGCATGATACTGTAACTGACATGAAGGAAAGAAAAAGAAAGAAAGAAAGAACGAACAAACTTGCTCTAGTACTGTAGCAATGAAAGAAAGAATAAAATAAACACTAACATACCAAATCAGTTCTACAATAACAAGTATCGATGCCATCACAGAGAGACAGAGCCCACAGAAATGACCTCCAATGAAAGCAGCGGGGTCGCCCTTTCACTGCAGTGCACTGCACTGAGAGTCAAGACTATGAGAAACTTAGTCAAGCAGACATACAGTTCAGCTAGCGCCTGACTTAGAATACCGACTGAGTGTTTCACAGCTATGGATGATGCACTGTACTGGCACTGCACTGTAAGGTAAAACTACAACTAATCCAACACTGGAGGAAACGCTTGCCCACTGGACTTTGTGAAGTCCTGGGTGGCGGATGCACTGCGCTGTACTGTACCTGGCTGGCTGGCTGGCTAGTGCGAGGCAGACATGGACCAGGCTCCCTCCATCCTCCACACGGAGAAGGCGTAGCTGAGCCGCTCGTGGGCCAGGTAGTTGCAGCTGGCCAGCTTGCTGTCCATCTCGTCGCTCTGCAGCACCTGGTACAGGAAGTCGATGTAGCGTGAGGCCAGCTTGAGGATCTGGATCTTGCTGAGCTTGTCGGAGGGCAGGGTGGGGATGATCTTGCGCAGGGAGGCAAAGGCGTCGTTCAGGGACTGGGTGCGCTGCCGCTCCCGCACGTTGGCGATCACGCGCTGGGTGTGCAGGTCTTCGAAGGACTGCGGGGGCCCCGTGTCCACGGGGCTCTTCTTGGGGCGCTTGGGCCCCGCCGGGATGGGATTGGGGCTCCCTCCGTCCTCGCTGTCCTTCTTGGTGTGGGGGATCCTCTTCCTGCCGCCGCACTTCTTCTGCAGCTCGTCCTCGCTGACAACCAGACCCCCCTCCGGGGAGTCGGGGCAGGCCAGGTCCTCTCTCATACTGCAGGGGGCCGTGGAATCCAATCTGCCTGCTCCTGAAATCACTACCGTGTAAAATAACAATGACAATTAATAATAATGATAATGATAACACTTAGCACTGCTGCAGCCCAAACTGAACCTCTACTCCCTGAGCATATCCGTTTATCCAGACAGTACTGGAATAGATGAAAGGGGGTGGGGGACGCAAATGCTTGGGGAATTAAAACAAGATCCGTCTTCCCTCTTCAGTCCTCAAAGTGTCAAGAGCAGCCTCAGGTCTCCTGCTCAACTTCACAAAACATCTGGATGTTCTGGAGCCACTTTCACAAGATCTCCAGCTCTTATTAGCTGGGGGAGGAGCCTCGGAACCCATTCATCTCCGCCTCCCATTGGCCGAGCCCCGGTCGGGGGAGTGGACAGCCTGAGCGTGTCGGCCAATCAGTGGCGGAACTGGAGTTTGTACAGAAGTTGTCTGAAGTTTATAGGTTCCAGATTTTTTTATGCCCCCTTCTTTGTTTAGAAACATTTAGAAAGTTTAGAAGAAAGGTGGTACCTCTCTCTCTCTCTCGGACTGGTTAACCCTGTCATTCCCAGTTCAAAGATAAATGCTTTGGGGGAAGTTGTCGGAAATGTTTTGAATGTTCAGTGTGGCGTGTGGGGTGAAGGGGCAGTTATTGTGTTTATATTATATCCGAGCCTCCCTATACGAGTACCCTGAAATTACAAGTCAGACGGCACAAGCAAACCCTGGAGATATGATAAAGTAGAAAAAATAACGTGCACTGTACTTTCACATGTGTTCACTTAACTGCCTTTTTGAAGATATTTATAGAAGTGACGCGTACGAAACACACACATGTGCCTCCCTGCCCCCTAGGCTGACACTTATCATTGAGTACCTAAGTGCAGAAACCTGCCATCCCAAAATGGATGGGTTTAGGGTTAGCATTGCTTTACAATGGATTCACTTTACCCCCCCAACAGCGTCACTTTAAAACGCTCCTTCAGGAAGGTAAGGCCTTAAATCATCTGCTTTTGAATTAAAAAAACTCTGATAGGTTGTACACAGAAGTATTTTATCACGTCAGTACCTAGACAGGCATGAAAAACCTGGATGAATGGATCCTTATTAAATGACTGCATGGATTATAACCACCATCGCAGGTATGGTAAAAAAAAAAAAAAAACTTATTTTAAATAAAACATCTTTTAAGGCACAAAGGCAAGTAAGCCTTCACTCACGCACACAGACAAACACACACAGGATGGTTCAGTTAAGGATTTGACCAGGCGACCCTTTGGCCCAGAGGTGAGAGGTGAGAGGGGAGAGGTGCCACCAGTTCCCTTCCGGCTCTGGCCCTTCCAGGGAGCCCCAGTGTGCGCGCGCGGATCAACTGTTATTTCTGCCTGATTGTCAGTAATTTCAGTCTACAGCTTCATGTAAACAAATTACATGGCACTCTCTGCACGGTTTAGGGAGAATGAAAGCAATTAAAATTGCGGTTCTGAGGAGCAGCTGGGGTTTGGTGCAATAAACATACTGAGGGTGGCCTGGTGGCTAGAGCAGGGGCCTGGAAGGCAGGTTCCCTTGGAGCTTGTGATTCTTCCATACATATATAACAGAGCACAAATCTACATCTAATAAAATATTTCATTTGATATATTTATATTACATAGATAGATAGAAAGCTAGACAGCAAGCTAGATAGATTGAAAGAGATAGATAGATACACTGCCCGGTAGATTAAAGCTAAAATATACTGACCAGCGAAACTAACTAACTGAATGAACGACTGACTGACTGTGAGAGTGCTGGAGGCTTTGCTTGTGTGATTCTGCAGAGCTGGTTTGGCACGGCACGTCTTGGGCAACGCTCCAAGGTGGGCGTGGCACGGAATCTTTTCGAAATACATGTGTGCCGCAATGGGGTTGCCATAGCAACGCAGGGACATCCAAGACTTGCATGTGAAATGTGCTTCTAGAACCCAGCTGCACATCGTCATCGCATATATCTCTATGCATGTATATATTATATACACTATATGCCCGCCGGTCACGATGTTTTAATTTCAGTTTTAGAAATTTTCAAAACAGTTTGTGTGAACTCTGTGGAGTTTGAGAAGTTGCCCTGCCCCCAAAAAATAAATAAATAAATAAATAAATAAATAAACATTATGCATTATAAAACAGATATATAGATAGGAAATGTAACATGGTTCAATTATACACACAGTGACTGTGGGGGAGATATATATACACACACATCACTCTACACAACACACTAAGTTTGCTTCATAAAGTCGAACGAAATCTGCTGAATAATGTCACGCTAACATATTGAATTACACACCACCACTTTGTATTTATCCCAGAAAAGAAACTGACAAATTGAAAGCGACATTTCAAAATCTAACATGAAATGGTAGACTTTTGCGATATCACTTTGTAGTTTTTTTTTATACATGATGTTAAACAAAATATCTAAATTATGTTCATATAGATTTTTTTTTTTTGATTTTTTTAAATGAATCCCAATCCTAAAATTCTAGGTAATACAAAACCTTAAGAATAATGAAACAGTCTAGCTAACTGTAATGTGACATTGTTTCTATCTGATACACACATTTCAGGTAACGTTGTATCACTGAATCAAATCAATAAAAAAAAAAAAAAAATCCTAAAAGGACATAAGAGCAGGGAGCGGCTTGTGTTCGATCCTCACCACGTCCTGTCTGAGTCGAAGCTCTGGTTTGCAGTCTGGCCCAGCCTGCATTGTTTTTGGCTGAGTGCTGTCAGTGTTGAGGTGGAGATAGTCCTCAGTACAGCCCTGCTGAGCTGCTGGGAAGCCACAGGGCTGACCAGACATCCCCCTCACTCACTCACGCGTACCCTGACGTCTCAACTGCCAGCCTGCACAGGCGCCAGAAGCCAAGGAGAGACAGTGGCAGGACGGCACCCAACAGGGATGGAAATAAGACTGCCATTGTATAGCAGTTTAATCCACTCCTGATTTTACTATGAGTTTAATAAGACACACCTGAGCTTGTTACTTATACACTAGTGCTAATCAAGCTGATAGTAAAACCTGGAATTGGGTGGAACTGCTGTGCAATAGGAGTCTTATTTCCGACCCTGCACAAGCCCTTTCACAGCACAGACGCTTCTCCTAAAATCGCAAGTAGTTTTCATTTTGACAGCCCTGCTTGAAAGACTAACACAGCGGCGGTGGAGTGACGATCTCGATGAAACTTTCCCCCCCCCCGTGTCTCCAGAAGGAGGCAGAGCGCCCCCTGTGTTTGGACCGCACTGTGCGCTCAGACTGTCGCTCAGTATAAACATTTCCAGCCTGCAGGTTTTTGGAATGTTCTCGCATGCGACTGTCTCCGAGTTTCATATACAGAAGATATTTGACTGCCTTGAGGTTTCTGCGCTGAAACAGCTATGTAAGCAACGGCTTACAATAATAATGTTTTCCATAAGGTAGCTGTCATAAAAAAATAAAAAAAATAATAAAGGTTCTGTACAACACACATAAACATACATAAAGCATCGAGCACGCCAGGCTGGCATCGGCGTACTTCAAAAAGACTCTGAGAGGATGTACGCGGACAGGCTGAGGTTTTAAAGAAAGCGGTCTGTCTCTGTCTCTCCGTCTGTCTGTCTGTCTGTCTGCGCAGATCCCTGGTTTGGAAGCAGTTAAAAGACGGCATTGTTCATTTAAAAAAAAAAAGGGTAAGCGCTCACCTAGCGTGCCATTGTCATGGAAACCCTGAGGAATGTTTAACAGGAAAAACATGGAAGGCCCTCGCTACGAAGAAACAGAACCAGATGCGCTGGTGTCGAGATGCCTTTGATCTCCGCAACGGGCCCTGATTGATGTTGCACATTTCATTTCCTTGTCAAAAAAAAAAAAAATAATAAAATGACATAATGTTTGGGTAACGCTGTTTTTTTTTACCCCTTCTTCTCTGCTGCTTCTCTCTAAAGACAGGGCGCCGCGAGAACGCCAAACAGATGAGCGCTTGCAGAAAGAAAAGAAAATGATCGGCCTTCGAGTGCCACGTTCATCCATCTACCGTCCCATATCTAAATCTCTCAATCACACATTTAGAGATATTGAGAGATCTTGCAAGCGCTGGTCCTCAGTGGATACAGCATGGATAGAAATAAGACTCCTATTGCATAGCAGTTTCCCCCATTCCAGGTTTTGCTATGAGCTTGGCCACAGTGTGTACAGGTAACATGCTCAGGTGTGTCAAAGTGTTAAGTGAGCCGCTCAGAGCAGCTCAGTGAACGAACCCACTTCACGGCACGCTCAGTTCTGCTCCCCCCTGAGCAGCTCCGAGCTGCAGAGCGGACTTCATCGGTGATCCGAGTGAGAGGAAAAACTCTCGCTCTGAGCCGCTCCGTTACTGAACACACCCAGTGGGTTCTGGAATGAGTGAAACTGCTATGCAATAGGAGTCTTATTTCTATTCTTGATGTACATTATTTATTTCACATGTCGTTTATTTAAGGGATGGAGAGGGAGAGGGAGAGCGAGAGGGATCTACGTCACTACAGGCATTACTGTGAAGAGATCCTGTGTCCTTCCTCTCTGACCCGCGACTGATAAAATACAAACCGCAGACAATCCAACACACACGTGGAGCCCGTCTCTTTCTCTCTCTTACACCCCGAAGCACCATCCCCAGATATTCCAGTGAATCATCGATAAATCACATGCCATTTCACAGGGACAGTCTCATTCCAATTGCACTTTGAAATAACGTCTGCAGTGCTTCACTCAAATTCATTCAGGATCTGTGGTTAGGTTATCCGTGCGACTGTAGAATTATCTGGAGGACAGTTACAAAACAGATACAGCAGCAGCTATTCAGATGGCACTCCTATAAGATAGATGAACGAGACTGCTTAAAATCGAGACAAAAAGTTATAAACATGCAGATGTGTATATCTCTCATTGAATCCTTATTTTTGTGCATCTCCAGATAATTCATTAAAAAATGCAATAAAAACTATACACCGACAATAAAACTAACCAAAAAAACTATACACCGACAATAAAAGCTAACTATTCTTCACTCAAAGCTTTAACAATTAGAATAAAAAAAAAATGAAAAGCATGAATGAAGTTGCCTCTATCGCCTTCCTTTTACTGCCTGACAGACAGCAGATCCCTGCGTGTGTCACTTTCAATCCAATCACACTGCGCTCAGCTCAGCTCAGATCCTGCAGTTTACACCTTAACATGTGGGCAGACAGGTACAGCACTCACACATCGACGGTACAGTGCAGTTTGAGATTTCCAAAGCGACTGCAAGGCAGCGAGGAACAGCAGGACCTGAAAATGACCTGCGAGTGGAAGACAGATTTGAAGAGTCGCAATGCAATGTATACAGTTTACAGTTTAAATCTAATTAGAATCAAAGGCAACCAGTAATACCCTAAAGGGGAGTAGATAATTGGGCTTTCTGCGCATTCCTGTAATGTATAGGTAGTGTGTATGTTCCATACTGCTACCACACCCCCCCCCCCACAACCCTGTATCCTGGGGTTACTAGGAGCCACATCTGGCATCCATTTCTCTCTGGTCAAGCGGCACTTCCTGTTTGATATATTTACTCAAGAGGAAGCTGTGTTGTTGAAGGCGGTGGAAAAGGGGGGCTGTGACAGACTGACAGGGATTGGGGGGTCTGGGGAGCACTGCAGCCCCACTCCCTGCTCTCAGGACCAGCGGCCCTGGACAGTCAAACACAGACCGGCAGGGTCCTTGCACCACCACACTACACAGCCCCCCCCCCCCCCCCGGGGCATGGCGATTCAGACACAGCGTTTATTCGATTTGTATACTATAGTATATTTTCTTCACAAAGCAACATCTGGGATCTCTGACCTGCAGTCAAAACTGAAGTGTATTGCAATAGACCCGCGATACAGTGGTGTCTTTTTTTAATGCATCGACTGCCAACTGATTGCATTGCAAGTTATAATAAAAAGGCATATTTTCTACAAAAGGAATACCTCACCAATCCTATTAAAATGCACACCTTTGTGGTTAAATGAAATAATGAAGAGAAATGTACGATTCAGGGCAGTCTGCACTCCAGCACTCAATCAGCAGAGTGCCTGTGAACCGTCCCAGTGTCAGTGCATTGTAAACAGGCTCAAACAGTTGTTTTGCGTGCTAACCTGTGTTATTTCTCTGCCCCCTTATCTCCCTTTATTAGGCAGTAATTTATAATAATATTTGGCATGCAAGCTTCCCCCAAAAAGTTTGCTCCTTTCATGTGAAACTGGGCCGCTATCCTGCCTTGGATCCGATTACAGTGTTTAAGCTGAGGGCTTGTATCAGAGGCCTGCTCTGAGCTCCTTAGGGAGCTGCAGCCCCACACCCCCCCGAAAACCAGCGCTTGCTGTTAACCCCTTCAGAGCTGGAGATTTGTCACACAGTATGCCAACTGCCCTTGTGAAGAAATGACTGCGGTGTGCCATGGTAAAATCACAGCAAAGTGTAGCAAAACCCAGAGATCAAGAGCAGGCAAGAATCACAGATGAATGTCTGGTGAAACCCAGCAATCCAGGACTTGTACAGCACTGTATTTATAACGTGTGCTGGGTGGGTGTGACTGAGTTTTGCATGTATTTGTGACTTTTACTCTTGACCACTCTGGGAAAACAGAATGTAATCTATTCAACGGGTTACCTATCTAGTAAATAAAAAGGTTACATAAACTAAAAGTACTAACTAACTGTCAGAGATTAAAGAATAGACCTGATTCAAGACCAGGTGATGTAGGAGTTACTTTTCCCCTTGCACTGGAGCACAACCTCTGAACGTCTGTCCCTTTAAAGTTAAATATGTCCTAATAAAGTGGCCTGCCCCCCTCTGAGGCGTTATTTGTTACCGTCCATTGTTATGGGACTTCATTAAGATGCAAAGAGATCTGATATCTCCACAAACGACCGGGTCAACTGGTGAGTGCAAAAAGAAAGAACCAATATTAATAAGTGACTAACGACCGACTGCCCTTTAGGAATTAACACCAGGAAACTTTTGAACCAGAGAGTGTCTGCAATTTGAAAGCCACAGCTACAGCAGAGGGAATGGTATACAGCACAGGGGAGCAGGGTACAGCACAGGGGAGCAGGGTACAGCACAGGGGAACAGGGTACAGCACAGGGGAGCAGGGTACAGCACAGGGGAGCAGGGTACAGCACAGGAGCGCGGGGTACAGCACAGGGGAACAGGGTACAGCACAGGGGAGCAGGGTACAGCACAGGGGAGCAGGGTACAGCACAGGGGAGGAGGGTACAGCACAGGGGAGCGAGGTACAGAGCAGGGAGAAGCATCGTGAAGGCACATTTATTTAAAATCTGCCTTTTATTTTTATTAAAAAATGCAGCGTGCTGGAAGGGAGTGCTGAACACAGAAGGGATATTACAACTATTACTGCTGCTGGTGTTATCGAACAGATACTGTGCGGCGCTGGGAGATAGCCATTTATATGACTCTGACATGTGTTTCAGTTTGTAAATAAAACCCTAAATTGCACTGGATATTGCTTAAATATCTGTGGGCTTTGTTCTGTTTTTGCGGAAGTCTTTCGAGAATCATTTTGAAGCTGCTTTTCAAAAGACTTTTAATGTTGAAACGAGCATCTGGTTCTCTACCGATTCAAGATGTTTCAGCTGTGTGTGTGTGTGTGTGTGTGTGTGTGTGTGTGTGTGTGTGTGTGTGTGTGTGTGTGTGTGTCTGTGTGTGTGTGTGTGTGTTTTCTTTTTGCAAATTCTTTTAAGCCAAATACCAAATAGCTAAAAGGCTGAGAGAGCTTTTATAAACCTATGAACGGGGAACAATGCACAGTGTTTTGCAGACAGAACTCATGCACGTTAATGTTTAGAAAGGGTGCTGCAGTCCGTCTCACTCTCAGCCTCAGCACCAGAACATCATGTAAATGCAAGGATGGAAATAAAACTCCCGTTGCACAGCAGTTGGATCCATTCCTGGTTTTACTAGGAGTTTAAGCAGATGCACTTGAGCTTGTTACCTAGACACACTGGGGCTAATCAAGCTCGTAGTAAAACCTGGAACGGGTGAAACCACTATGCTTATTTCCATCCCTGTAAATATATCCACAAAATGCTGTTTTATTTAAATAAAATCAAGCAGGTTTAATATAAATCTGCAATGGATTCTTTTTTAAAAAGGCTTTAATGGCAGAGAGTTGGCTAGTGCTCCCTCGTTTTAACGCATTGGTCAGGAACCCCGGGTTATGAGACTGTACATTCTGCTGAATATATCCAGCTTCATACTGAGGATGAAAAAGTCCAAGTGAACAGGAAGCAACTGCCAACCGAGCTCCGCGTATAAGTGATCCTTTAAAACAAGCCCCGGTGTTCTGCTTGACTGCTCTGTACCTTTAAACAGGCTTGCCGCAAGCGGGGCTCCGTGACCTACTGAATGACATCACAGAATTGTCTTACGTGTCGGATTTCAAACAAAAACCTGCTGGCAATCAAATCCTGCTCTGGCTGCGGCCCAGTCGCCAAGAGCGGGTTATAAAAGACGTGTCATTATGTCTTCACAAGGAACTTGGTTTTTTTTTCCCCCAGTTAGAGGGTACGTGTCATTAGAGCGAGGGGGTCTTCATTGATCAATCTGGCCAATCCCTGTATTATTATTATGTTCTCCTTTTCTTTGCTTGCCTGTAACTCTGCTGCCACATCAATGATTTCGTTTTCCAAGTGCAAGGAAACGTGTGCCGTACACGGGAGAAAGTGCTCCCGTTACTTCATTACTTTTGGGATTGCTTCTCGTGAAAGAGCAGCAACTCATGGAGCCTTGGGACGGGAAGCACCTGCCAACCGAGCGCCTCCTATACGTAATCTAGCGAAGTGGACAAGCATTCAGACAAACTGCATTTTTAAAAAAACAACAACAAAAAAAAACATAAGGAATAATGATTGCTTAGGATCCTGTTCACAAAACATTAAGCTCTGTTTTAAGGAGTATTTTGTTAAGCCCATTTTGATTCATTAAATTAATTTGCAAGAGTCCAGCAACCTGTTAGTTTATTCTCAATTTTAAGAAAAAGCAGAGTTTAACCTAAGAGAATGTTTATCTAAACGTTTACCATAGTAGAAGCATAGCAAAGTGGAATGAATCACAGTGAAAGCCTTGTAAAGAATAGCGAGGTATGGTAAAGCATATTAATAAACACGGCAAACCAGGGTACACTATGGGAAATGAGATACTGTAGGTACTGGCAGGGCGAGCCACTGGGTTTTGCTCGGACCCCACCCCACCCCCCCCCCGCTCGATAGTGGCGTCTCGCTCTCTGCTGGAGCCCCCTGCCTGCCGCTCTGCTGGGCCCCCCACACAGCCCGTCTCTCAGAACCCCCCCTGCTCCCAGACCACCCCTGCCATATAAAACCCAATCCATGCAATTATTTCCTTCCTGGCTCTGGAGAGAAAGGGCAGCGCGTGTAATTAGAAATAAAATTACCCCTTTCTCTTCAAATGACTCGGTCGAAAGTGCTTCAAAAGAGACTCCGAGGGGTAGCGCGGAGGAACTGAGCCCAGCCCTGTGATCTGAACACAGCTCTATGCAGGGTGCAGCCAGCGCAGTGTCCTTGGGTGTCCTGAGTTTACATGATGTGGGTGATTGCTGGTCCTGCACGGGAGCTAAAGCAAACACTAGCGAGCCCTACCCACCAGTCCACCTGCCTCCCTGCCATTGACACCACTGCATAACTCCACCGATTGCCATTCATTGATTTATGCTGGTGATCAAACGTTTACAGCCAAAGCATTTTATTGGTGCGTTGATTGCATTTTTTAATTTTTTTTTATTTTTACAATTATTATTTTCAATATTGCATGGTGCACTGATTTCTGCATGCTATTTGAATTTTAAAAGCCTCTTAGAATTATCCAGCTAATACAGCCCAATAAAAAATAAAAAAATCTGCTTGTTAAAAATGTGTCTTGCATCTGTGACTATTTTATTGTACAGAACCTGGTGACTATTTTTTTCTACCTGGGCCGTCTCAGCTGAGCAGAATTCAATATTACTTACAGTGCAGACTGGACAGGTCATCTGGAATGGTTTACATTAGAAGTGCCTCTCTCTGGCTTGCATGTCATTTACATTTTCTGTGTGCCTATTCGGATGTGTTCAAAAAACCTAATTAAAAACTTCATCACAAAAAAAAAAGAAAAAAACCCAGAGTCTGCTCTGTGGAGGCTGGCAGGCTTTCCTGCGCGGGTTTCTCCTGCACAGACAAAACAGCAGCCTGCAGATACAGTCTCACTTTATTAGAGGAGAGAAACTAGGCTCATTTTTTTATGGAACAGTAAAAGGCAGTTATTTCAGCGTTTCGAAACATTATTGAAACGCTCTCAAAACGAGAGCGACGGATGATTGAATAATTACGCTCACTTCAAAGCACAGGTTATTACCCGGAGCGGTCTGCTGCCCGCAGCGCCAGTGTGTTTTATGTGGACTGGGAAATGCTAAATCCTTTTGATTATAAATCCTTGTGTAAACTTGAGTCTGCCTCTGTCCTAACCTCTGCCCTTTTTGTTTTAACCGAAACTAAAAACACAAAAGAAATCTTAAATTATAAAAAAAGAAAGAAAAAAAAGAAAAGCAACATGGCCTATCAGTCTCTGAGCAGAGCTGCACCCAAACCAATGGAAGAGGCAGCACTGAAAGTCGTCTTGGTATTAAAATTACTGCACAGTACGTGGTGTTTATAAGACTGCAGTGTACTGTGGCAGTACAGCACACAGAACCCGTAAGAAGGCAGGGTAAATGAATTACGAGATGCATCTTCCATATGTGCTGGAGTTACATGTGAATTTGAATGTCTGATGCTTTATAAAATACAGAACGTCTCCATACCGGGTGACTCTATCGCTGTACAGGTGTGCTAAAAGGGAACTCTTCATTTTTGTCTGCGAAAAAGACAATTCTGTGTCAACAGGAATGAACCCGTATAAAATCAGCTAAGCGGGGAAGCACAGTCTAGTGGTTTTGAAGCTCCCTGTTCCAGGAATCGACTCCCACATTCTCTTGAACTATCCTGCATTTAAACCAGTTTGGAACTGGACTCGTGTTGGGTGTTTTTTAATGGGATTCAAGCAGGTCGTTGATAATGCCTGTTTTTTCAATTCCAATCCCATTTTAAAATCAATTCCCCTTTCCAATTCCCATTCCCTTTTAATCAATGCCAACACTTCACTGATCAAAATGGCAATTCGCAGTATTCTGTAAAAAACGAGTTTCTCACAGGCAGACAAATTGACGTCGCTGCATGTTAGCCAATTAAACCGGCTTCAAATGAAAGCAGTCGAACAATCTCAGCAATGACTATGTCTCTAAAATATAAATTCCTTCGAAAGAACTGGAAATGGAATCGAGAATTTATTCTAATTGGAATTGAAAAAAAGCACTTGAGCCGAAACTCTGGATTCAAGTGCTCACAGATTCAGAAGCATTCATTCCTCCAAGCCTCGCTGAGCTGGGCATTCGAAAGTACAGAAGGACTGATTCCCTGTGCATATAAAGGCGTTTTACACAGGACGGAGAGATGAGGGAGAGAGAGAAGCTGTTTTTTTTTTACCTCTAGAGCTTGTTGTTTCCTCCCCTCCCCAGATGCATCAGTCCCCTGCAGACTGCGTCTGTCACATCGACACTTTTCATCAGCCCCTAATTCAACACCAATCTGGAAAAGAAACATTAAAAAAAATAACATATAATTTGCAGGCAGACTAAACTGCATGATAGCAATTACATGTTGTACTGTAGCAGATGTTGAATTTGCTTTAGGGGGGAGTGTATGTACCCCCTAACGCGGTCATTATCTCATCATAACGCCCCGGCCTGCTTGCTGCTGTAGCGGCCAGCAACTCCGCTCCAAGGACCCCTGTCTTGTCATCAAAGCTTTTGATTTCCAGCGTGCATGTTTTTTTTTGTTTGTTTTTTTGTGTGTGAAAAGGAAATTAAAATAGCTGGCATTGTTACAAAACTGATGAAAAACAACTGCAAATTGAAGTACTAGTATGCTGAAGTCCTTCTAAGTTGCCCTTATTTTAACATTAATAAGTTTACCATGTTTTCTTCTCCCCCCCATGCTTCTCCCATTGTTATACTATGCATTTACTATTTTTTAGTAAATAGTTTTTAGTTTTTTTTTTAATATGCTTTACCAGACCTCTCTGTGCTTTACAATGCTTCCCTATGCTTTGCCAGACCTCTCTGTGCTTTACAATGCTTCCCTATGCTTTACCAGACCTCTCTGTGCTTTACAATGCTTCCCTATGCTTTACCAGACCTCTCTGTGCTTTACAATGCTTCCCTATGCTTTACCAGACCTCTCTGTACTTTACAATGCTTCCCTATGCTTTACCAGACCTCTCTGTGCTTTACAATGCTTCCCTGTGCTTTACCAGACCTCTCTGTGCTTTACAATGCTTCCCTATGCTTTACCAGACCTCTCTGTGCTTTACAATGCTTCCCTATGCTTTACCAGACCTCTCTGTGCTTTACAATGCTTCCCTATGCTTTACCAGACCTCTCTTGTGCTTTACAGTGCTTCCCTATACTTTACCATCCCTACAAAATGTATTTTGTAGTATGAAAAAGCTTTGAAAACAACAACGAATCTGGCATACATCCTAAACCACGGTACAGGGATGAAAGTAAAACTCTATTGCACAGCAGTGTCACCCATTCCAGGTTTTACAACTACAAGCTTGATCAGCCACAGTGCATAGCTAACGAGCTCAGGCGTGTCTTATTAAACTCACAGTAAAAACCAGGAATGGATCTCACTGCTATGCAATGGGGGTCTCATTCCCATTGCTGTAAGATATTAACAGAGGCTCTGTAACAGAACGCCGGAATGCAGAGATCTGAATTCCGGAATTAGTGCAGACAGTTCCGAGGCACGGAGAGCATTGTGATGTCAGCGCTGGACAGCGTAGGGTTGGACGGAGAGCTGAGCTGCATTTAATTTGAGGCGAGCGCCACGCCTGCTCTTGGACCGCACTTCAGAGGCAAAGCCCCAGAGGAGGTTAACCCCAGCTGGGCAGAAGCAAGGCGTAAACACCAGCAAGAAACTGGGGCCATTAGCGGCCCTGTCACGGCTGTGCCTGCTGGAGGGATGCATTTCAATGCTGCAGATCGTATGGAACAGGGGATTCAAACAGAACAGCTCTTATTCGTTTGTTCCACAGATTTTTGTATTTCTTTTTGAAAGATAAGATTGTGACTCAAGCCCACATGTTGATGACTGCACAGCACGGACGCATCTCACCCGTAAAGAGCTGGCTTTTTACTTCCCTCTCTTTTTCCCTACAGTCCAATACGATCTGATGAATAGATAGAAGGTGGTCACGGTTTGGGTTTTTTTTGTAACACTTCATTACCACAAGCTGTGCTGGTAGCAGAAGATCAACACGTCACCCAAATACCTCGTAAAAACAAACAAGAAAAAAAACAAACACAAACGTTTTATTGAATACTGGTGAGCCAGCGTTTCAGGGTAACCTCAGCAACCCGCTTACCCATCACGAGGACTGGAGATGATTGCCGGCCGACCTTGAGTGACGGGCGTTACTAAGCAGCTGAACCCTGGAGGCGAGGACGCAAGGACCCAGCCTGGGGAGACTCTGCCTGGACTCACGGGGTGTCTGACCAGCAGGGGGGGTCTG
Source organism: Acipenser ruthenus (assembly GCF_902713425.1). Classification (NCBI taxonomy): domain Eukaryota; kingdom Metazoa; phylum Chordata; class Actinopteri; order Acipenseriformes; family Acipenseridae; genus Acipenser; species Acipenser ruthenus. The sequence goes on from NC_081230.1 coordinate 9,488,292, forward strand.
CAGAGTGATGGGGTGACTTCCCTCCTCAACCCCCAGGGAGCGCGAGGACCAAACCAGCTCATCCTGCGGGCCCCCAACTTGGTGAGACCAGGATTCTATCCAGCAGGCTCCGGATTGCATGACTGCACTGCACTCTGAAGAAGAAAAAAAATGAACAGCATTGTTATTAAAAAAAAAATGAACTATTGACTTGGTTAAAATGCAGAGGATATCTGAACCTGTTTATGAAACCTCTGTGCAGGATTAGGACACTTCACCCTGCCGTCGTTTTCTTGATCCAGTGTAACCACTACATATACAACTCTGTGCATTTTATTTTAATATTTTTATTAACGTGGGGAACATATGGGGACCTTTGCTACCACGGTAACTTCAAAATAGCCTCCCCCCTCCCTTCCCCCTCCTCCCTCCTTTCCATGGTAGTTGAAAGGTTGACTTAATTAGGGGAAAATAAACTTTGAAAATATACAACAGCATTTTTTTACGCTATATCCAAGCCCTCCCCCCCCCCCCCCCCTCCCTCCCTCCCTCCCTCCCTCCCTCGACTTGTGCTGGACCCCATGTGGGAGAAATGAAGGAGCAGCTCTGTGGTCTCTTTGAAGGAGAAGCTTTCTTCCTGCTTCCCACTCTGGGCTCCCGCACCCCAACTCTAACAAACACACACACACACAGACACGCACACACGCGCACACACACACACAGACTCGCTCACACACAGACACACACTCGCTCATACACAGACACGCACACACTCGCTAACACACAGACACGCACACACTCACACACACTCGCTCACAGACACGCACATGCGCACACTCACACACACACAGACACACAGACTCGCTCACACACACAGACACTCGCACACACACACACACAGACACACACACACAGACACGTGCACACACACACACACAGACACACAGACACACACACACAGACACGTGCACACACTCGCACACACACACACACAGACACACAGACACACACACACACAGACACGCGCACACACACAGACACACAGACACGCACACACACACACTCACACTCTCCTGATTGCGCCCCTTCCTCCGATCACTACAATGTATATATACGTGCTGGTATTTATTTATTTGATCCTCTTTCTCAGTGGGTGTTCCCGGACCCCCCCACCAGCCCCCAGCCCTGGAACCCAGAGCCGCATTCCTACCAGATTATAATTGTGTTTGTGTTCACCGATCAGCTGCGGCGAGAGGAGCAATTATTTTAATTACAAGAAGATAATTGGAGGAGAGGGGTTGGGGGGTTGCATGTGTGTGTGGGGGTGGGGGGGAGGGGTATCCAGCCCCTGCCCCTCCACCCCAGGCCGGGGCAGCACTGTAATCCTTGTGTATCATGACAGAGACGTAACCTCACACCGACCTCCGAACCAGCTCTGATTGAAGCAGCTCTGGTGGGATTAGGAAGTGGATACTAAAAACTTCCCGCTAACAAGGAGACCAGGTGCCCAGGGCGGCCTGTTTTAGGGCAGGATGGGGGGGGAGGGGGGGGGGGGGGTAGATCCCAGTGTTTTGTCTAAGGTCACTGGAATCCAAACTCAACAGGTCAGGGCAATTTCATGTTCGAAAAGTCAAAACAGTAACCTTTCTCTTGTTTTTCTTATCACTCCCCCAGTGCTGCTACTGCTCCCTATTACTGACCGTGCCTCACTCAAGAGACAGGGACTTTTTACACTCTTCCCAATCAAGTACAATGCTAGATAACATTTTGCGTTGGCGAGAAGTATGTTTGAAAGTTTTCTCAATCGTAGTATATATATATATATATATATATATATATATGAGAGAGAGAGAGAGAGAGACTTATGAAGCTTGTTACGCTGTGATAATACCAGCTCTGTTAATCAAAGCATCAAGCATTTTGTTTAAATATTTGTGATTCTTTGTCATGCTCTATACAAATAGCTTACTGTATTGACAAACCAAACTATACAAACTGAACTGACCTTAACGACTTTATGACAGTGACTTTTCGGCAAATTGATTCCAACATATTTTAACTAAAACAATTGTCGACTTTTATAAAATAAAAAGCCTTAAAAATAAAAAAACAGGATCTTAAAAAATAATTATATATATATATATATATATATATATATATATATATATATATATATATCAGTAACCGCTGGAGAAAATCGCTGTTGTTGACATCTGGAATTTTAACCAATTTCAGACAATTCAGTTAAACTTCCACAGTAATAATTATTTTCATAATTACACAAGGTCGTGCAGTTATGGAAAAAAATGTCTTTAAATGCCATTCCACTGTTATCAAGATTAACTGAACGTTTTTTCCATGAGACGTCAACTTTACATCAATTTCAATAGTTCAAAATATCCAGTTAGTAATATACAGAATTCCATTGTAACTTTGAGACAACAGCGACCCCTGCGGGAATGAATTATAAACGTCATAACTTCACAGTTTTTTGTTTTGTGTGTGTGTGTAATGAAATGATTTTACGAACCGGTATTCGTGGTATTACCGTACCCTGTAACATGTATGTAATTTGTTTTTTCCCAATGGAAATCACATCCGCATCACAACCTGTGTTTGTTGAAATTACTCTTATAATTTCGCCGAGTGATGAAATAAATAAATAAATAAATAAATAAATAAATAAATAAATAGCGATACATTCAACGTGTTACTCGTCGTAATTCCAGATAACAACATGAATATCGTAAACATTTTTTTTTTTTTAATAACTACAAATTACTTCACAACGACTCAAATAACGATCCAAACTAACCTGTGTACAAGGACGCCGAAAGTTTAAATACTGTGATGACACGTGCGCTGCTTACCCGAGCCGCTGTGACTTGGACTGAACCATTTCAACACAGAAATGGGGGGGGTTGCGTGTTCATTTTATCGTGTTTTGTTTATGTTCACCGGCTACCTCTACTCGTACAATATTGATTTACCTCGTACTCGCTTTCTCTTGTACTGATGTTATCTTAGAATATTGCATATTACTGTACTTTTAAAAGCGAAACATGTTTTTCTTCTTCTCGCTTACAGTGTACCTGGCTAGATTTCCCTGTAGTTGAGGCAGAAAGTTCAAATCCATTCGAAGAACCGTCTCGCTCGCGCGCAAGTTTTTTTAAAAATCTGAAAATTCCAAACAAGAACGCCGCGTCCGTTAGGACTTACGTCAGCATTATTTGCAGTTATATATAAAAAAATAAAACTTTCAACACAGCTAAAAAAAAGTCCAAAACGTACTGAAATAATTGAATATATATATGTGTGTGTGTGTGTGTATGTGTGTACAAAATGACACAAGTCTAAATGATAAAATATTTTAATTTTCTTTAATACGTTGTTACATACACAAGTACTTTTTTTTTTTTTTTACCACCAAAAGCAAACATACTAATTGTACTAGGAAACGAAAAAAAAGATCTGTTTTTAAAAACATGTAGATTAAAAGCGGTTTCTCAAAAAAAAATACCCACTTACTTTCATATTAGTTTATTATTTATCATCAGTTAAAACATGGACATGCGCGCATCGTAAGGTAAAGATGAACAGCGGCTGACAATTCATATCGACTTTACATGTGAAATTCACCTATGTAGCATAAACAGCGTTAGACTGAGAGAGGGCTGGGAGCCAGGAGATTGAGTCGGGTTCGAGTCCCATACAAAGCGCCATCACTAATTCACTGACTGCCTGTGTGAGGTGGGGTAGCCTAACGGTTAGGGCAGAGGGACTGGGTTTAAATGCCACTGTTCAGCCACTCGTGGTGGTGTCCAAGGTGTAATATCTAATATAAACATGCCCGTGTCCCGAAACAGGCGCTGCATCAAACTGTGCAAAGGGAATGATCCCGCAATATTAAACATTATATTTTAAAGTGCTCTGTTACGAACAGGTCTGTGTAAATTCACTCCGCTCATTCCGAATGGGAGACCTGGCTCCCCCTAGTGGACAGCAGGGATTACTGCAGCAGTGCGTTTCAATGCTGTAATACAGTGCAAAACAGCACAGGAAAAAGTCAAATTAGTGCCGGCTGCAAAACAGAAATAATATATCTTTCTTTTTTATTTATTTATTTAAGTGCTGACGTCAGACCCAAAAGGATTCCATTTTTTCAACATGATCTTGGCATTGACCCTTGACCCCCAGCCCCTGTTTGTTTTTCAATGCCCTTGCAGTTTTTCTCCTCCGTTTAGCGTTTGTTAATTTAAAGCACACGGGACAGAGACAATATACACTGGGTGCATTCGGCTCTGCGCAGAGAGAGCGAGAGAGTGTGTGAGAGAGTGAGAGAGATTGCATGAGTGCACCTAAATCCTGACGCGTAAACCAACTAGCCACTCTGTCCTCAAAAAAAAAGGACAAAGCGAGAAACGACCTTCCGTCTTTGCAAACTGCCTCGCAGTCACTGATGAACTGGAACACGAACGGCCGGTTTTAGTTTTTAATCTCCTCCTCCTCCTCTTCTCTGCTCCGTCCATCCGTCCGCTCACAACAGTAAAAAAAATCCACCGAGCCGGTAATGCATTTGAACAAAAACAATGACAGCATTTGAAACGGGGATGGGAACAAGACTCCTGCTGCACAGCAGTTTCACCCACTCCAGGTTTTACTCTGAGCTTGATCAGCCCCGGTGTTTCTAGCTCACAAGCTCAGGTGTGTCTGATTAAACTCGTAGTGAAACCAGGAATGGATCACACTGCTGTGCAGCGGGAGCCTCGTTTCCCCTACCTGAACAACGCTAGAAACGGCATGTGTTTCCAGTAATGATGTTGTTCTTGGAGGTGCTGTTAATGCAAAGGGAGTCTGCAGCGGTGCTGCACTGAGTCCCTCTCTCTCGGCTCTCAGAGGGGCACAGTGCAGCGGCTGGCGGGGGGGGGGGCGGGGCGCAGTGCAGCGGCAGGGGGGGGGGGCTGGGCGGGGCTCAGAAGTCACTGAGGATGCTGATGTCAGCGAACTCCCTGCGGTACCGGTACGAACACAGAGCCAGCAGGAAGGACCACTTGAGAGAGATGAAGCTCCACACAGACGACAGGTACAGGCTCCTCGGGTCTGTAAAGGCTGGAGAGAGAGAGGGGGGGGAGAGGAGAGAGGAGAGGAGAGAGGGGGGGAGAGAGAGGAGAGAGATAGGGGGAGAGGAGAGATAGGGGGAGAGGAGAGATAGGGGGAGAGGAGAGAGGGGGGGGAGGAGAGAGGGGGGGAGAGAGGAGAGAGATAGGTGGAGAGGACAGAGAGGGGGAGAGGAGGGGGGAGAGGAGAGGGGGAGGAGAGAGAGGGGGGGAGGAGAGAGGAGAGGAGAGAGAGAGGGGGGAAGGAGAGAGGAGAGAGTGGAGAGAGAGAGGGATCAATCCTCAGTGCCTGATTACAAGGGAGCACCTCACACGGCGAGACTTGGTCCCCTTTCCTTCCATCTATATTATAAATCATTTGATCTGCTTCTTTGCACAGTTTCTTAACAGATTCAGTCTTCTCTATGTTGCTGTGTTAATGTGAACGGGGTATTACTCTGTGTGTGTGTCTAAAGACTTGTAGCGAAGGGAGCTCTGTGATTGGTTAATAAGACACCTCTACTAGGAGGACTGCAAGCAAAGGGAGCGCTCGGATTGGTTGACTCACACTGGTGCTGGGTGATGGCGAGGGTGAGGAAGGTGATGAAGGCCATGACGGCCAGCGCGGAGAAGAGCACGCCCATGACGAGGAAGAAGCGCAGCCCCTTGAGCCACGTCCGCCAGAAATCCTGAACATACATGATGTGAGTGATGAGAGTCCAGAGCGCCAGCACACCTGCAGGAGAGGAGAGGAGAGGAGAGGGGAGAGGAGGGGAGAGGAGGGGAGAGGAGAGAGGGAGAGAGGAGAGAGGAGAGGAGGGGAGAGGAGGGGAGAGGAGGGGAGGAGAGGGGAGGAGAGGAGAGGAGAGGAGGAGGGGAGGGGAGAGGGATAGGAGAGGGGAGGAGAGGAGAGGGGAGGAGAGGAGAGAGGAGAGGAGGAGGGGAGGGGAGAGGGAGAGGAGAGGGGAGGAGAGGAGAGGGGAGGAGAGGAGAGAGGGAGAGAGGAGTGGAGAGGAGAGGAGAGGAGGAAAGGGGAGGAGAGAAGGGGAGAGGAGAGAGGAGAGGAGAGGAGAGGAGAGAAGAGGAGGAGAAGGGAGGGGAGAGGAGAGGGGAGGAGAAAGGGAGAGGAGAGGAGGGGAGAGGAGAGAGGAGAGGAGAGGAGAGGGGGAGAGAGTGGAGAGGAGAGATTAGGAGAGGAGAGGAGAGGTGGAGAGGGGAGAGGAGGAGTGGAGAGGAGAGATGGAGAGGAGAGGAGAGCAATTCAATATGTTAACGCAACATTATTCAGCAGGTTTCATTCGACTTTATGAAGCAACATGAGTTTATTTTACAGGGTGATACAGGGTCACAGCTGCAGACATCAGGGCTGCACAATCCGATTCCTCACTTCTCGTATGGAGCTCTGACCAGGCTGTCGATCGGGCTGATTCACCATTCAGAGTGACAGGAGTGAAGAAACAGCTGCTTGGGTTTGTGTGGATCGCTGTTCTGCACAGAGTCTAAGAGAAGCAGCGATCATCACAAACCCAAGCTGCTGTTTCTCTAAGTTGTTTTGCTCCGGTTGGTAAATGAGCTCAGTCAACAGCAATGACTCTCACCTGATTTCAGTGGAGCGCTCCACCTGAATATCCTCATCTGCCTCAGGTTATTTGTTTAGTTGCTGTACGAGCCAGCACACTCAAGCAGGAAGGGCAATTCTAAAACTTTTTTTTCTCTTCTTCCTCTCGATTGACTCAGCTTATTAAAGTGCTGTGTCAGTGAAGCCTGGTCTCCTTGTGATTCCAGGCTGACTCAGGAGGGGGGGGGGGGGGGGGGGGTGGCCGGGTCAAAGGGCACTGAAAGCATGACTCTGCAGAGAAAAGCACGCTCTCTCTCTCTCTCTCTCTCTCACTCAGGACTGCTCTTAATCAGCTATTTTTTTTCGTTCTGAATCACGAGAACACATTTTCTCTCTCTCTCTCTCTCTCTCTCTCTCTGTAACAAAACAGGAACCGTGACTTCCGACAGGCCGGGTCACTTCACGTGCCACTCTAACAAAACAAAAAAACTCCACTGTCATTGTTTTTCATGCAGTGTTGAAATTTGCCAAGTCATGTGAGCTGTAGGGGGGGTGGGTGGGGGGGTCCTTACTTGACTCAGCAAAAAATAAAACCTGACTTGTTTCAGACGTATGCGAGGGGTCACTGTTTAAACGCTGTGCAGCCCGCATGCTTTGAATCTTGAGGACGGACGGACAGACGGACACCTCCTCTGCATCCCGCTCTCCAGGGAACAGCCTGCCTCACCGCCGCTGCTAACAGACACACAAAAAGACTGAAGAAAAAAAACAACTACCTCCAAGTGGAATTCCCCTGAGCGAAAGAAATCTATTTGTTCTTTCAGGAAGGTTTTTTGAAAAATAGGACGCGGGTTTTACTTTCTGTTTGTTACGAACATCCAATCCAGTCGTGTTCCATCATTCTTCATAATGTAGTTATTCAGGGATGGGAATAAGAAAAAAGACTCACAGTAAAACCAGGAGTGGATCACACTGCTATGCAATGGGAGTCTTATTTCCATCCCAGTTATACACCTTTTTTTAATTATTATTATTATTAGTTTATTTAGCAGACGCCTTTATCCAAGGAGACTTAGAGACTCGGGTGTGTGAACTATGCATCAGCTGCAGAGTCACTTACAACTACGTCTCACCCGAAAGACGGAGCACAAGGAGGTTAAGTGACTTGCTCAGGGTCACGCAATGAGTCAGTGGCTGAGGTGGGATTTGAACCCGGGACCTCCTGGTTACAAGCCCTTTTCTTTAACCACTGGACCACACAGCCTCTTATAACATTTCTTAAGCCACCTAAGATTAAGAAATGTTATAAGAAAAAAAGAAAAGAGAAATCAAGTTATTATTATTATTATTATTATTATTATTATTATTATTATTAACAATATTTGTAGGTTTCCGTGCACAGCACAATTGCATTTTAACTCCAGCCAGCTTTCTGGACAGGATGTGCATCCTTCTTTAATATACAGTGATGTCTTGTATATATTTCACAGGAAGCAGATGAACACAAAATAAATAGTTTAACATGATCTGCTTTCCCTTCATAAAGTTTAAAGTTTGACAGGCAGGCCAACGAATATAAAAATATCACGCAGCGGCGACTCCAAACTGAACTGAGGAACTTTCAAAACCGATTAAAACAAACAGGCTTTACAAACAACTCTGAGGCTCAAAAGTATTTTTTTTTTTTTTTTTTGATGATGTCGAAAGAGCCGCCCCTGTCGACAGTACAGAGCTACAGCGGCCCTAAACCCTGAGTTATATAACAGTGCGCTTCAGAAACAAGATTTTATATTATTATAGATCTAATAGAAACTGCAGCCACCGCCACGCCACAGAATGCATTTACACAACGTATTCACAGCAACATTGACACACACACATTATATATATATACAGTGCCTTGCGAAAGTATTCGGCCCCCTTGAACTTTGCGACCTTTTGCCACATTTCAGGCTTCAAACATAAAGATATGAAACTGTAATTTTTTGTGAAGAATCAACAACAAGTGGGACACAATCATGAAGTGGAACGAAATTTATTGGATATTTCAAACTTTTTTAACAAATAAAAAACTGAAAAATTGGGCGTGCAAAATTATTCAGCCCCTTTACTTTCAGTGCAGCAAACTCTCTCCAGAAGTTCAGTGAGGATCTCTGAATGATCCAATGTTGACCTAAATGACTAATGATGATAAATAGAATCCACCTGTGTGTAATCAAGTCTCCGTATAAATGCACCTGCACTGTGATAGTCTCAGAGGTCCGTTTAAAGCGCAGAGAGCATCATGAAGAACAAGGAACACACCAGGCAGGTCCGAGATACTGTTGTGGAGAAGTTTAAAGCCGGATTTGGATACAAAAAGATTTCCCAAGCTTTAAACATCCCAAGGAGCACTGTGCAAGCGATAATATTGAAATGGAAGGAGTATCAGACCACTGCAAATCTACCAAGACCTGGCCGTCCCTCTAAACTTTCAGCTCATACAAGGAGAAGACTGATCAGAGATACAGCCAAGAGGCCCATGATCACTCTGGATGAACTGCAGAGATCTACAGCTGAGGTGGGAGACTCTGTCCATAGGACAACAATCAGTCGTATACTGCACACATCTGGCCTTTATGGAAGAGTGGCAAGAAGAAAGCCATTTCTTAAAGATATCCATAAAAAGTGTCGTTTACAGTTTGCCACAAGCCACCTGGGAGACACACCAAACATGTGGAAGAAGGTGCTCTGGTCAGATGAAACCAAAATCGAACTTTTTGGCAACAATGCAAAACGTTATGTTTGGCGTAAAAGCAACACAGCTCATCACCCTGAACACACCATCCCCACTGTCAAACATGGTGGTGGCAGCATCATGGTTTGGGCCTGCTTTTCTTCAGCAGGGACAGGGAAGATGGTTAAAATTGATGGGAAGATGGATGGAGCCAAATACAGGACCATTCTGGAAGAAAACCTGATGGAGTCTGCAAAAGACCTGAGACTGGGACGGAGATTTGTCTTCCAACAAGACAATGATCCAAAACATAAAGCAAAATCTACAATGGAATGGTTCACAAATAAACATATCCAGGTGTTAGAATGGCCAAGTCAAAGTCCAGACCTGAATCCAATCGAGAATCTGTGGAAAGAACTGAAAACTGCTGTTCACAAATGCTCTCCATCCAACCTCACTGAGCTCGAGCTGTTTTGCAAGGAGGAATGGGCAAAAATTTCAGTCTCTCGATGTGCAAAACTGATAGAGACATACCCCAAGCGACTTACAGCTGTAATCGCAGCAAAAGGTGGTGCTACAAAGTATTAGCTTAAGGGGGCTGAATAATTTTGCACGCCCAATTTTTCAGTTTTTTATTTGTTAAAAAAGTTTGAAATATCCAATAAATTTCGTTCCACTTCATGATTGTGTCCCACTTGTTGTTGATTCTTCACAAAAAATTACAGTTTCATATCTTTATGTTTGAAGCCTGAAATGTGGCAAAAGGTCGCAAAGTTCAAGGGGGCCGAATACTTTCGCAAGGCACTGTATATACTTTATATATATATATATATATATATATATATAATTTATTTATTTCTTAGCAGACGCTCTTATCCAGGGCGACTTACAATTGTTACAAGATATCACATTATTTTTACATACAATTCCCCATTTATACAGTTGGGTTTTTACTGGAGCAATCTAGGTAAAGTACCTTGCTCAAGGGTACAGCAGCAGTGTCCCCCCCACCTGGGATTGAACCCACGACCCTCCGATCAAGAGTCCAGAGCCCTAACCACTACTCCACACTGCTGCCCTCTATCTATCTATCTATCTATCTATCTATCTATCTATCTATATCTATATCTATATTAATAATAATAATAATAATAACAGTGATAGTGATAGTGATAGTGATGAAGATGATGGTGAAGCGGGTTTACCTGACAGCCCCCCCATCGCCGCTGTCCACGGCTGTTTGAACGCGATATTCCAAACGAGGAACGCGGAGACCCCCATCAGCACACCGACGCTGGCATAGCCTATACTGATGTGTGTCTTATTGAACCCCATTAAAAAAACAAAAAACAACAGCAAGACAACTGGGAAGAAAACAGGCTAGGATATTAATATACAATACACACAGATCGATCTATATGTGAAACACACACACACACTGGCGAAGAGAAGCGGCGCTACGCGTTATGCAATAGATATGAAAGCATAACAACATAAAGCAAGTATTTTATAACGCCTGCACCTATCTCATGTTTACACCCAGTCAGCTACCAGCGACACCTGTCGAAAAGAGCTAGATCCTGTAGTGCCGGCATCTGCGTGTCTGCTCTTATGACAGAGACCCCTAGGGCCCCGGGGGCGGTATTGCACGCTAGAGGGCTTAGTTTATTTGTTTTATGAGAAATGCACACAATTGTTATTTAAATGCGTTATTAAAGAAACCATTTCTCACGGTTTTCAGATCTTTCGTTTTAACGGGTTGTGAGCATAAGGGATATTGTGAACAGAATCTTGCTTGCTTGAACCAAAGTCATTGTATTTATCTTGCTCTTAATTGTATTATTACTTGTACTGCGATACTTGAAATGCATTTGCTTACGATTGTAAGTCACCCTGGATAAGGATAAGTCTGCTAAGAAATAAATAATAATAATAATAATAATAATAATAATAATAATAATAATAATAATAATAATAATAATAATAATCTTAGCGCAGCTTCCTAGACTCTGATAGACATTTTGGGATTGCTTTTTGACTGTATAATCCGACTAGGGCTGCCACCTGTCCGGGTTTGACCGGGACGGTCCGGGATTTGGCATCTGTGTTCGGGTGGCAGGAATTAACAAGCCCGGACGCCCTGGTGCCCGGGTTTAAGTGAAACGCATAAGAAACGCCAACCTGCCTTTAATATTGTCTTTGCCACACCGTATAACGGGACATTTTTAAATAGTCTTTATTGGTGGTTCGGATTGGATTGCCAGTAATACTTCCACCAATGAGAATGCGGCACACAGTGTGCGATCCCGCCCCTCGCACAGACTAGGGGTATGCAGCGCAGGTTCAAGAAGCGCTGGGCATGGGGAAGAATGTTTCGGATGTCAAAGTGAATATGAGAATGAGTGATACTGGAATGTCAATTTACTTTAAAAAAAAAATGAAAAGGATACCGGACATTTCTGGAATTTATGATGCGATCAGAAACTCTGAGGCAGTGTAAACTGCACCTGCTGCTATGGTACTGAACCTGTAGGACTGTTCTTGTTTAGGTTAAGCAGTTTTGTGTTGTTTTTCGTTTGTTTGTTTGTTTATATACAGGGGTTAATTAAGTAGCGGCCATTTGTTTATGTTAGAAAGTCTGTCACAATGGTGAACATTTCCTTTGGACTGTTACTGTCGATATGTGAAGATACTAATATTAAGACACACACCGCGCAGGTCTCGCAAACTAATATGTCGACCCTAACCAATATGTTCAAATAAACTAATTATGCACCGTGTAAAATAAAAAATAAAAGATTTTACCAATGCTTGCTAGTCTATTAACCAGTTTTAAATTTAAAGTGTTTTTATTTCAGCTTTATGGTTCAAGTTTTCACACGTGGCAGTACTGTCCTGCAATTACTTCATGATACTGTGATCACTCCCCTGTGTTATGTTAGTGAACCATAGCTAAGTTTTTAAAACTGAGAGTTAGCAAATGCCTGTCCTTAAAGTGTACTGCAGTTAGTAATCCTTTCCAAGTGCTGATGTCTTCAAATTGAAGGGCCATGTAAGAACGAGAAATACAGCAAATCATTTCTAGAAGGACTGTGTTGCTCTCCGAGTTGCTGCAGTTACATTGTAGATGCTGTAACGAGTTACTGTAAATGAGATACAGTAATAAATAAATAAATAAATACATAAATAAATAAATAAAATATCTAAATTGTGTTCATATAGTTTTTTTTTTAAAAGTAAATTCTAGGTGATGCAAGACCTTGTGATGCATCGCTGTAAAGCAGGGCTGGCCAGAGCTCTCTTTTCCACACCTGGTCTTTGTTCCAACACTAAATCTGCACCACGGAGCCTGAAGTCCTTCATGATCTCATTTACCCGCTAAACCCAGAGTGGAATAAATGGCCCCCCAGGACTGTGATTGATCGGACCCCCCCTGATCTAAAGGGCCCATGGCAATCTGACCCAGGTTCACCTTGCCTGAGACAGGCCTATTGAAATAAGCAGCAATCAGTCAGACAGCCAGGGCTACCACAGTACTCTTCCCTTCAGTTTGTGGTCTCAGTATAGTGTTTGCATGCAGCTGCAGGAGGTGGTTTTGAGCTCAGCCTTGCAGCTAATCAGATTCTGAAGATGCGGTTTTCTAACTCAAGACAGTGAGGCGTGGGAGTGAATTGCACGCTAGCTTCTACAGCCTCGGGCCGTGTCCTTTAAACTTAAACAACATTACAGTCACATTTTACACCCCCCTCCCCCCCCTCCCTTTTCCAGATGTCCCATTCAGATACTGCCTGTGCCATGACTGTTCGACTGCAGCGCCAGGACCCTGCCCATCCAGCCAGCCTCCAATCACAGAGAAAACAGGAAGCTGCTGCTTGGGGCTCGTGACAGAGGGGGCTGTGCTCCGTTTCCAGGACGAATTTGCACCGCATCAGAGCAGAAGGCAGGCAGGCTGATCGCAGGACTTGCCAGGTGTGCATCAGAAGAGCGCTGGATTGCGCGAGGTGGGCGATCAAACCAGAACAGAGACAAGGAGAGGTGAGTCCACACAGCGCCTCTGTGTTTCCAGGCTGAATTAGAGTATTCTTCCAAGCTGGGTAGCACCAGAGATTCTGAAGCCAGTGATTTCTGAACTCTCTATATATCTCTGTAAGATTTTCTCATGTAAACACCAGCATGGTAATTCTATCATGCCTGGATCACATTTGACCCTTAGCAGACTTTCACATACTTTCTGCACACTTTCCTTTTCCATGCATCACCACACTTTGCCATGCGTCCACAACGTTGCCTCGATTTCGCTTTGACAAAATTGCAGTTGCGGGTGCATGTTGACGTGCGTTCGTTGATTAGTGTGTGCTGTTCTTGACCTCATTACAGCCAGCTCTGTTGCACCGGACCCTGCGCCTCTTGCTTGGGCTGGACCCCCCTTGAAGGCACCATGCTGCAGCGCGGGAGGAACGAGGTGAGCAGAAACTTCAAAGTCCATTCTGCTTCCGCTCCTGCCCTTGCAAAGTTTTCTACAGTAAAACCGCTGCACAGTTTAATAAAGCACAGAGAGGTGTGATAAAGCATATTAAAAAAAACAAAAACATGGTAAACCACGGTATGCACGGTATAACCATGGGAACAGCTGCAGATTTACTGTGGTAAACTTTTACATTCAGCATGCTTTTCTTTCGCACAGTCCTGTGGATGGGAGATACTGCATTGAAAATGTTTAGTATGAGAGAGTCAAGCGTCTCTCTGCCTGCCTGCCTGCCTGCCTGCCTGCCTGCCTGGGAATGTGAGCCGTCCTCTCTCGGGACATAAAGAGCGGTGTGGATCTGGCTTCATGCAGACCACACCCTGCCCGCTGGCCTTTCCCATGGTGCAATGCTCTCCACGGTCTCCGCGTCCTTCTGCCAATTAGTGTCGTTTTCCCTGATGTTTAATATGCATCGTTATTTAGTTCTAGAGTTTCAAAAGAACAGGGGGAGCCGGATAATGCTGCAATACATTTAAACAAAACAATACCCTTTGATTATCAGTGAGAATACATGAAACCCTGGAGAGAGAGAGAGAGAGAGCTGAACTCTCAGGGTCCAGTACAGTTTCAGTAAAACACACACACACACACACCCCACCCCCTGCTGGGACAGCTCATCTCCGTCACCACAGGAAGCTCCACTGTGCAAGTTTGTACTTTCTCTGACTACCATTGAGCCTAATTCACTGCTGTGGTGGTGTCATATTCCAGAATTATATTCACGCCACCTGCTCAGTACTGTGGCATGGCATGGTATGGTGTGCTGCGCTATGCTGACAAATGCATTCCTTACATTACTTTCTAGAATGATGATACTTGCAATCACTAACGATTCAGTTAACATCCCACATCAGTACCGAATTTAGCTAAAAAGTTTTTAGTCCATCAAACTAATTTCACTTGTGACGTGAAGGTTTGGATTTGAAACCCAGTCGACAGAGGTGAGGGGGCAGCGCGTTAACTGAGACTCCCAGCCTGCCAGCCCGCCAGCCCGGCAGTGCCACCCGCCGCTTCGAGCTGCTAACAGCGCGATGGATAATTGACAAGCCAGAGTCTGCTCAAGAAACTGTAAACAACCTCGTCAAAGATGCTGAGGATGCTGCAGTACACGTGATGAGCCACCAGAGGGCAGCATTTCACCAAAACGAAGCTGCAAGATTCCCTTTACAATAGGTGGGAGGGAGGAGGAAGAGGGAGGAGGGAGGAGGGATGGGAGCACAATGGCAGGTCACCCTTGTGCTTGATCGTCCCTCACGGAATCCGGAGTCTCCTGCGGTTTTAATTAAAGGCAGGAAAGGGAGGAAGCGCTGGGCCGCGACGTTTCATTTCTTGTTTACTGTGCTGGCTGAGGTCAGTCAAACAAAGTTTCACGTACACAGAGATCGCTGATTAGCCGGTACGCTGGACAGGGCATAGCTGTGATGCATAGTTCAACCTCTAGTCTCTGTAAATCGCTTTGGATCAATGACTAACAACCCGAGTTTACTCGGGCTGAGAGGTTTTGTTTTCCAGAGCTTATCTCGGCGCGACACCCCCTCCCGGGTCCGGACTGCGGCTCCTGATAACGGCCGGGCTCGCTTTGCCTGGAGTCACCGTTTCATTGCAAATTACAGGACCCTTCCAGCCATATTCAGAAAAAAAAACAAAAAACTTGAGTGCTCCCTTGTTATTTTCACATCGAGAAAGCACACTCAAGTGAGCAGCAGCACTCGAGTGCTGTCTGTGAAAATGGTTCTTGTTCTCGGTGGGCTTTTGCTCCGGTCTGTAACCTATCCCTCACTCTCTGCGAGTCAAACACACGCCCCTGCGCTTTTAAAAGTGTACTATTAAAATGAAAGCACGAGTAAATTGTGTTTTAGGTGTGTGGTGGCACTATATACCAACTATTTTCATCATATGTGACTTGACAAAAAAAAAAAAGAACATACGAATGCAAAAGCAATTGTCCTGCACGAAGGTGCGCGTATCTATCCAGAGCAGCGCCCACTTGAACAGCATGTGTAAGCAGCGCGCACCGGCTACCCCAATGCAAGCAAACCAGCCAGCCAGCAATCTCACACAGCACGCCTGCCTCTCCCACTGCACGGGCTAGGCGCAACTCAGCAAGGGAGGGACTCCAGCGCTGAGGTCATCCGTCTGCCTGTAGTGCTGTGCGAGGTGCGAGCCGTCTCACTGCGCTATTACCGTCCGCACAGCTGGATCCCAGGAGGATCATTCTAATATTAGCAATAACCCCAAAACCAGGAGCGTGCCGACGTGTCTCCACTACACGCGTGTCTGTCGCAGCACCGGCACGGATTCCTGTTTGAAACGCCCGGAACCTGAACGGAACTTCACGGGGGCTTTGGAGGGAGCGTTTCGGTTCGGGTGAATGGACTGCTGCTCTATACGGTTCCCGCACTCTCAGATGTCAGTTCAAGCTGGGGGGGAAGTCAAGCATGCGTTTGTTTTATTCTCCGGTTTGAAGAGAAGTCAGCAGGGCGCTGTTGACCTGACTCGCTGCCCCGGTGGTTTTTTATTGCTATTGTTGTGAAGAGAAAAACCTGATGGAGGGTTGATAAAGGACGCTTATTAATCTTTCAATAACAAACCCGGGGGCATTTGCGCGTCACTGGGTATGAACTCGGAGCTGAGAGATATAAATACAACATTTCAAAAGCGAAACTTTATTTCCACTGTGAGGGCTTGAAACAAAATTACACCCCAACTCTCCACCCCCGAGTCCAAAACGAATACTTGTTCCAGCAATTCGCTTCTTGCCTGTGTTGAAATTGCATGTGCGAGGCGGCAGCAGCCTGGTCCCGTTGTCTTGCGTGTTTCATGATGATTGCGATGAAGACAGACTCGCGTTTCTTTCTGTCCGGCATGTGCGTCATTTGGTTTCATATTTAAGAACCGGAATTTCTGGAGTAAGAACTTCGCCTCACAATGGAACTAGTGGAACTTCTGCTCTCGTGCCGCGGGACAGTGTTCTAATCGAAGGCATTGCAGATATTCGGGACGCCCCCTCGCCCAGGGGGAATCCTCAATGCAGGTGGACTTGTTTGACGGGAGCAGGGATAATATTAACATGCAATTGTTTCGAAGCCATGTGTACCATATGCAGCCAGACTGGGGTTTGGCGGAGACCGACACTATACGTGGAATCAGCTGGGTAATTATTATTATTATTATTATTATTATTATTATTATTATTATTATTATTATTATTATTGCATGACGAATATAACTGTATAGCGATTCTATTACTATGATGTTTGCATTCATACTGCAAGTATATATATATATATATATATATATATATATATATATATATATATATATATATATATATATATATATAATTATATTACCGACTGCAGGGATGGTAATAAGACTCCTATTGCATAGCAGTTTCACCCAGTCCAGGTTTTACTACGGTCTTGATTAGCCCAAGTGTATAGGTAACAAGCTATGGTGCCGGCGGCGCAGCCGTATTGACAGTGTTATGGCAGGTGTTCCTATTTTTTTGTCCAACCCCTCCACGTACAGTAAGCGGGTACATTTCAGTTAAAACGCGAGGTAAAGAACATGAGCTTGAAAAAGGTGCAACATTACCTTGGTGCTGTCATCCAACACTACCAATTAAACACGGTGAAAGAACGGTGCTGTATAATTATTAGGATTTCAAAATCGGAATAACAGTGCAGGTACATCACAGTTAAAGTCTTAAAGAGAGCTTTCAAATGACTTAAAGCAGCACTCTCCCTAAAATAATACTTCAGGAAAGTGTTTCTCACAGAATTTACTTTTAATCCTTAGGAAGCCAGAACATGCTGACTGTCCAGTTTGTTTAAGTGTTCTTAAAGGTACATTTTCAGCTGCAGGCGCCCAAGCGTCTCCTCCCTGCCCGCCCAGCGCTTCAGCAGGGGGAGGTTATGAATGCCTGCAAGCAAAAACGTGACCCAGGTTTGAGGCGTGTTAATAAGGACGCTGATAAAGCAGAGGGCAAATTTACTGTGGTAAATGTCTCGCCATTGAAGACAGCAAGGCTCCAGCACCTGCTCTTCCTGCCTGCAATACTGCAGCTACAGAATCAGGACTTACTGCAGTGCAATAGAGACCTTGAAATGGTTACACCACAGAGCTCTTGCATAGTCATTGCAATGGCAGGTATCCCCACTGAAGACCTGTTTGTAAGGCTGCATGCTTTTTGGAACAATGAACCGGGAACGCACATTTTAAAGTAGGTCATGCTAAGTACACCCCCCCCCCCCCGGAAACCATGGTAACCGTGGAATCCAGTTCAGCCTCGCTACTACACCTGAAGGTGTGTGTGTGTGCGTGGTGAGGTGGGTGATTGGAAACTGCAGTTAGCCGGCTGAGAGTAATGCAGGCGAGGGGAAACCACAACGCAGAAACCCCCAGGTCTTCAAACTCTGAAAACACTCTCCGAAGCGAGTCACGGGGCTCAGTTCAGTTACAGCTCAGCCTGCTGTTATTTCGAGATGTTTCGTTATTTTTGAATACGCGTGAATGAGAGGCTCAGTGTCTCTCAGTGTTCATTCATTCCTGTTTCGCTGCAGTGAAGCACGGGGGTGCTGTGCTGACTGGAGTGCAGATCAGCCGGGGGAATAAGAAGCTGGAGCAGACTGCAGGCAGCAGCAATGTGCTGCTGATAGCATGTGATTGTGTGATTACTAGTAGCACCAGCAGTGTTTACTGTGTCAACAAGAGGCTCAACAGCTGGTGGGAGGGAGCCGGTACAGCACAGAGAGAGCCTCCCTCAGCAGCCTGCAAGACTAATGGCACTCTGCAAGGCCTTTAAAGACACAAACACTACACGACTGTCCTGTAAGTCCTGGGGCAGCGACACAGGGGTCTGATGATCTAGGGTCAGATCTCAACCCCCCCTCCCCCCCCCCCCCCCCATAGATCGGCATTAATTCAGCAGGTGCTGCACCCCTGGGCTGGTTTAGAACATTTAAGAACAAGGTCCATTCATGCCCACCTAAGCTCGTCTGGTTCCCAGTAGCTGATTGGTCTCTTAAAATGGTCAACAGCATGACTAGGCAGCCCCTTCCATGCATTCCACCACAGACTGCATGACCTAGTGGTTACAGCTGAGTATTGCACCCTGATCGCCCCCCCCCCCTCTCTCTCTCAGCCATGTGAATTAATATATAAATCTGTTTGTGTTTTAGACCCCGTTGCCTGAGAATCTGGACACTGCTGAAACCCTGAAGCAGGTAAGTGTCTCTTTTCACTATTTTGGATCTACCAGGCAACGTATTTAATGATCTAAATAAAACGTACCCTATTAATTCTTCAAGTGAGCAGAACACACCTCCATGTGCTGTCTGCGGTCTCTCCATGCAAGCCTCTCGTGAGCAATGCCCTGGGCTCACTGTCATTCTAAACATTATACATATACTGTATATATATATTTAAGATTGGGAAAAAATGTTCCAACCCTTCTTTCTCATGCTGGTCTCTAAGCGGGACGTCCTTGCTGGGAACAAGTTCTGAAATGACCTTCACTCGACCTCTGGCTCCCCCCCTAATCTCTCTGCCCTCCTGCACAGATTCCTCCTTCGCGTCGCTCGTGTTTGCCCAGGGATTTAGTTGTTTGCCAGCTTTCCCATTAACCCTTTCCCAGTGGTAAAAGCTCCCCGGATCTCTTTAACAAACCCTCCCCGAAAAAAAAGGGCCTGGAGGGCTTTTCAGACACTGCCCTGCTGCTTTTAAACTGCAGGACCCTTACTTGGTTTTCAGGTTGCTTTGTTTTACGTCTCATCCGAAGGACGGAGCACAAGGAGGTTCAGTGACTTGCTCAGGGTGACACACAGGGAGTCAGTGGCTGAGCTGGGAGGGATTGAACCTGGATCCTCCTGGAAACAAACCCCTTTCTTTAAGCACCAGACCTCACTGGTTAACATGACTGGGTCCCTTAAAAACTGCGACTCAGATTTCTTGACTGAAGTTCAGCATCCGCAGTTTGATTAAGTTACTTACAATAACTCGAGACAGCTTGTACTTCAAATCGAGACATTTCAGCCCACTGCTGTCTGATATTTCAATGGTGCCGAATCACAGATGCACCTGGAATTCAATTTGTTCACCCTTGTGTCCAGAATTGACAACAGCTAATGCTTTGTTTGCTTACAGACAAGGAGACAATGCACGCTGGGAAATAAGCTAAATTATTTAAACCTGGATGGTGACTGATCATTGTTTTTAAATTTCTTTTGTCTATATTTATATTGTCTTTTTAGTCCTTTTGTCAAAACGTGATGCGCGGTTTTGCCTGCGAGGCTTCCCTGTGAATGAGATTTCTAGGCTGCAGAAACAATATCTTTGCAATAATAAGCACACCACAGCGGACTGAAAACAGACCCTCCTCTTCATTCCAGAAATCTTATTTAAAAAAAATATAACTTAAGACTGATTACAAAAAGCGTAGAACAACATTAATAAAATAAATAATTATTAAAAAAAAAAAAACTCTACGTGATGGAATTAATATTTTTGAAACGAGAACAGAACAGAAACGTTGTAAGAGACTTGCAATTCTTCTGGTAGTCTGAAGAGCCCCTTGCTGCCAGCGTTGTGTGTTTCACCAGACGATACGCAGACTGCAGTAGGCAGACGTCTTTTTTTTTTTTTTTTTACTGTGAGAAAGCAGCTCTGTGATCCCGAGGGCAGACTGTACCCAGGACCCCTGGCTGGTGAGGTCAGCTCTCCAGGGACTGTGCAATCCTGGCTAGAGGCGTGACGTTCTGGGAATGGGACACTTTGTGACGCTTGTGTATAATAATAATAATAATAATAATAATAATAAACACACACACTGAGACACACACACTGACAAACACACACACACACCCTGACAAACACACACACCGAGACACACACACAAACACACACAAACTGACAAACACACACTGATACACACTCTGAGACACACACACACCCTGACAAACACACACACACACTGAAACACACACACACACACACACAGACCGACGCACACTTAAACACACACACACACACACATGTTATAACTAAGCAAATACAATTTGAAATAACAAGGAAACGAAATAATAAAGTACAACGTAACAGAAACTGAAAACAAAGCCGACATACAGATAGACTGCGGCATGCTGGCACCTCTGCTGTTGGCATGACCAGGTACAGCAGGTGCCAGGAGTTTGAACAATCAGGGCCCTGGTAAACCTGCCCTGATCCCACTGCAGTCACGAAACCCGACTCGAGCAAAGGCAGTTTGGTTTTGAAGCTCAGGGAAGCGTGGTAAACACAGTCTCAATTATACACACACTGTGCTCTCATCTCAAACAATGAGTGCCGACCAACCAACACCTTTAACAAACAGCAAGGAAATAAAGAGAAGCTCTTAAAACAAGCATGGAAAATCACAAGATCAACCGCAGGCTGCGTTCGAGGGGACAGAAGGGCTTCTGTTTGTAGCTGTTATGAGAGCGCTGTGTGAGGCAGGGTATGAGAGTCTTTTATTGCAGGTGATGCGTCCTTAGCATGAAAAGGAAAATATTTGCCAGAGGTAAATTTACATTGAAACACAGAACACCCCTCCCAATTACCTTTCCTCTGTTTGCTTGTCTACTTCTTTGCCGGTCTGCATAAAAACCAGCAGCGTCCTCTCTCTGTCTATCCCTGATAAACGCGTCTCTGAGTTTAAAGTTTGTTTAATTATTTATTTCTTAGCAGACGCCCTTATCCAGGGCGACTTACAATTGTTACAAGACATCACATTATTTTTGTGAATAAACCATGCACATTTTAAAGGGAGGAAAAAAGCACCGGAAAGCTGCGTAATCACTTTGCAAATTTATTAAGGCTCTATCTGTCTGCCCTCAGTTCTCATCGGAGCGTGTGTGGAGAGCTGGCAGAGTTCTATATAGCGCCTTGCTGGAACACGCCCCCGCGCTGATCAGAGACAGGAAGCACCATCTCAAGACCTACAGGTACGGGACAGATTTAACACTGTTGGAATTTCATTTCCATGTGAATCTAAACCTGATCAATATCAGCATGTTTCTCACCCCCCCCCCCCCCCCGACAGGCAATGCTTATCCGGCAGGGAGCTTGTTGATTGGCTGATCAAGCTCAGCACCTCTGTCCAATCACGGAGCCAGGCGGTGGGAGTGCTGCAGGTGTTGCTTGACGAGGGCGTGCTTGTTCACGGTAGGATCTGATCATCCTGATTGACAACGTTGGGGGGAGGGGGGGGGGGAGGGGGGAGTCTCTTGCTTCTTTAAAGTCTTGAGATGGTTTTGTTCCTCTCTGCTTGTTACACTTGCTGTTTTTGTAGCAGGAACACGATGAAGCTCATTCGTGCGTGGAGCGCTGGGTGAAGCACTGGGCGAGAGGTCAGAACACCTGATGAAATGCATCAGTGCTGCTGTGCTTTTAGCTTGTGCAAAGACCTTTTCCCTCGGCAGACATAAGTTCAGCGAACGGAATGTGACTCCAAATTAACTTCCTTTTTTTTTTTTTGCCAGAACAGTGTCAGCACTTTTATTTCAAGCAGCAGGGTTTATGATTAAGTGTATTGCTGTATTCTGGCTCGCTGCTAGGAAACAGCGAGTGGAGCAACACTGCTTGTCTGACGTGCAGGAGAACGCAGCTGAAGACAAACTCAACTCTCTCCTCTCGCTTCTTCCCTCGCTTTCAGTCAAGCAGGAGTTAAACTTCCAGGACAGGGACACGCAGTTCTATCGCTTCCCGGAGGAGGAGTTTGGAGTGGAGCCGGCAGCCAATGAGAAGGAGCGGGAGGAGGAGCTCCAGGAGGCCCTGCTGTTGCTGATTCAGATGGGGCCCGATGCTCTTCTCACTATGATCCTGAGGAAACCGTGAGTCCCACTGAGCCACCTCCCATCAGCGCTAAACTGGGCCCAGAAAGGCGCCTTTGAGATTTCCACCCCTCTCTCTTAAACATAAGAGGAATTAACAGGTTCTTGCTGTGGCTAGATTATAGCAATCCTTGGCTGGAACTGGTTACTGTACCTTTAAGAAGCGTATATATTATTATTATTTGTTTATTTAGCAGACGCCTTTATCCAAGGCGACTTACAGAGACTAGGGTGTGTGAACTATGCATCAGCTGCAGAGTCACTTACAACTACGTCTCACCCGAAAGACGGAGCACAAGGAGGTTCAGTGACTTGCTCAGGGTCACACAATGAGTGGTGGGATTTGAACCAGGGACCTCCTGGTTACAAGCCCTTTTCTTTAACCACTGGACCACACAGCCTCCTTCTATAGTTCTTTAGCACCACCTACTGGGCTGCAAGAATAACAAGCTTCCGTATAACATTTTTTTTTTTTAAAGAAAAAACAGGTTTATATTGCATTCCTGAAGAATCCCCTGGGCTGGTAACAGGGCTGGTTTGTACGCCCAGTTCTGGACAGAAAGGTGGTAATTCCTTGCCTGAACTGCAGGGGGCAGCATGTGCCGCGACAGCGCTGTATGCTGCACTGACCCGCTGGTTCTCCCCTCCCCCACCCCCCCTCTTTCCTTCTTTAGTCCGAACCAGAGGACCGCGGAGGAGCTGGAGGTGATCTTTGAGGAGCTTCTTCACATCAAAGCCGTGGCGCACCTGTCCAGTTCAGTAAGGCTCCTCCTTCTTTATATTTAAATACATAGTGACAGTCACCAAGCGGAAATAGTCTAAACTCCGCCCCCAGCTCTCCAGAGCTGTCGTTGCTCCGCACCTTAATAATAATGAGCACTAGTCTAAACACTCCACTCTCAGCGCTGTCCTTACCCTGCAACATTGAGCTCCGTTCTTGAATGTATCGTCTCCTGTGTTTATGGTGCCATCTAGTGGCTACACTGGTTAACACATGTGACTGAACATAGAAAGGGCCCCTTGAATTCACAGTCCCCAGCAGCCCATTCTTTGCTGTTGAATTTCAGGTTCGGAGGGAGCTCGCTGCTGTGCTGGTGTTCGAGTCTCATGCCAAGGCTGGCACAGTGTGTGAGTATCTCAGCACAGTGTTTAAAAGGACAGATGAAGCCTGTAAACTCCTATACAAATGTCACCAGGCCTGTCTGTCTGTCTTGCAGTGTTCAGCCAGGGAGACAAGGGGACCTCGTGGTACATCATCTGGAAGGGATCAGTGAACGTGGTCACGCATGGGAAGGTACTGGGATAGAAGGCAGGTGCGCGCGGTCGCCACGGGGCTCGAAGGTCCCTGGCACCGCAGTGCATTCTGGTACTTGTAGTCCAGAGAGTTAAAAGCACCATGTGTGGATGCATTGGGATGAGAGTTTTTAAGAAATGTCCCATAGTCAACCTTAAGCTAAGGGAACACACGGTGGCTTGAAACTTGGTTCCAGGAGACCGGGAGACCTAGTCTGAGGCAAATTTGAGGCAAAACCCCAAGTCTCCCCTTGGTGGCCTGAAACCAAGTTCTGTGTGTGATTGTGTCTCTGTTTGTGTGTGTGTGTGTGTTTATGTGTGTGCGTGTGTGTTTATGTGTGTGACCGCGCTGTGTGTGTGTTTATGTGTGTGCGTGTGTGTTTATGTGTGTGACCGCGCTGTGTGTGTGTTTATGTGTGTGCGTGTGTGTTTATGTGTGTGACCGCGCTGTGTGTGTTTGTGTGTGCGTGTGTGTTTATGTGTGTGACCGCGCTGTGTGTGTGTTTATGTGTGTGCGTGTGTGTGTGTGTGTTTATGTGTGTGCGTGTGTGTGTGTGTTTATGTGTGTGCGTGTGTGTGTGTGTTTATGTGTGTGACCGTGCTGTGTGTGTGTTTATGTGTGTGCGTGTGTGTGTGTGTTTATGTGTGTGACCGCGCTGTGTGTGTGTTTATGTGTGTGCGTGTGTGTGTGTGTGTTTATGTGTGTGCGTGTGTGTGTGTGTTTATGTGTGTGCGTGTGTGTGTGTGTTTATGTGTGTGACCGTGCTGTGTGTGTGTTTATGTGTGTGCGTGTGTGTGTGTGTTTATGTGTGTGACCGTGCTGTGTGTGTGTTTATGTGTGTGCGTGTGTGTGTGTTTATGTGTGTGACCGCGCTGTGTGTGTGTTTATGTGTGTGCGTGTGTGTGTGTGTTTATGTGTGTGACCGTGCTGTGTGTGTGTTTATGTGTGTGCGTGTGTGTGTGTTTATGTGTGTGACCGCGCTGTGTGTGTGTTTATGTGTGTGCGTGTGTGTTTGTGTGCTTGGTGACCGCGCTGTGTGTGTGTTTATGTGTGTGCGTGTGTGTGTGTGTGCTTGGTGACCGCGCTGTGTGTGTTTATGTGTGTGACCGCGCTGTGTGTGTGTTTATGTGTGTGCGTGTGTGTTTGTGTGCTTGGTGACCGCGCTGTGTGTGTTTATGTGTGTGACCGCGCTGTGTGTGTGTTTATGTGTGTGCGTGTGTGTTTGTGTGCTTGGTGACCGCGCTGTGTGTGTGTTTATGTGTGTGCGTGTGTGTTTGTGTGCTTGGTGACCGCGCTGTGTGTGTGTTTATGTGTGTGCGTGTGTGTTTGTGTGCTTGGTGACCGCGCTGTGTGTGTGTTTATGTGTGTGCGTGTGTGTGTGTGTTTATGTGTGTGACCGCGCTGTGTGTGTGTTTATGTGTGTGCGTGTGTGTGTGTGTGCTTGGTGACCGTGCTGTGTGTGTGTTTATGTGTGTGCGTGTGTGTTTGTGTGCTTGGTGACCGCGCTGTGTGTGTTTATGTGTGTGACCGTGCTGTGTGTGTGTTTATGTGTGTGCGTGTGTGTGTGTGTGCTTGGTGACCGCGCTGTGTGTGTGTTTATGTGTGTGACCGCGCTGTGTGTGTGTTTATGTGTGTGCGTGTGTGTTTGTGTGCTTGGTGACCGCGCTGTGTGTGTTTATGTGTGTGACCGCGCTGTGTGTGTGTTTATGTGTGTGCGTGTGTGTTTGTGTGCTTGGTGACCGCGCTGTGTGTGTGTTTATGTGTGTGCGTGTGTGTGTGTGTGCTTGGTGACCGCGCTGTGTGTGTGTTTATGTGTGTGACCGCGCTGTGTGTGTGTTTATGTGTGTGCGTGTGTGTTTGTGTGCTTGGTGACCGCGCTGTGTGTGTGTTTATGTGTGTGCGTGTGTGTTTGTGTGCTTGGTGACCGCGCTGTGTGTGTGTTTATGTGTGTGTGTGTGTGTTTGTGTGCTTGGTGACCGCGCTGTGTGTGTTTATGTGTGTGACCGCGCTGTGTGTGTGTTTATGTGTGTGCGTGTGTGTTTGTGTGCTTGGTGACCGCGCTGTGTGTGTGTTTATGTGTGTGCGTGTGTGTTTGTGTGCTTGGTGACCGCGCTGTGTGTGTTTATGTGTGTGACCGCGCTGTGTGTGTGTTTATGTGTGTGCGTGTGTGTTTGTGTGCTTGGTGACCGCGCTGTGTGTGTGTTTATGTGTGTGCGTGTGTGTTTGTGTGCTTGGTGACCGCGCTGTGTGTGTTTATGTGTGTGCGTGTGTGTTTGTGTGCTTGGTGACCGCGCTGTGTGTGTTTATGTGTGTGACCGCGCTGTGTGTGTGTTTATGTGTGTGCGTGTGTGTTTGTGTGCTTGGTGACCGCGCTGTGTGTGTGTTTATGTGTGTGCGTGTGTGTGTGTGTGCTTGGTGACCGCGCTGTGTGTGTGTTTATGTGTGTGACCGCGCTGTGTGTGTGTTTATGTGTGTGCGTGTGTGTTTGTGTGCTTGGTGACCGCGCTGTGTGTGTTTATGTGTGTGACCGCGCTGTGTGTGTGTTTATGTGTGTGCGTGTGTGTTTGTGTGCTTGGTGACCGCGCTGTGTGTGTGTTTATGTGTGTGCGTGTGTGTGTGTGTGCTTGGTGACCGCGCTGTGTGTGTGTTTATGTGTGTGACCGCGCTGTGTGTGTGTTTATGTGTGTGCGTGTGTGTTTGTGTGCTTGGTGACCGCGCTGTGTGTGTGTTTATGTGTGTGCGTGTGTGTTTGTGTGCTTGGTGACCGCGCTGTGTGTGTGTTTATGTGTGTGTGTGTGTGTTTGTGTGCTTGGTGACCGCGCTGTGTGTGTTTATGTGTGTGACCGCGCTGTGTGTGTGTTTATGTGTGTGCGTGTGTGTTTGTGTGCTTGGTGACCGCGCTGTGTGTGTGTTTATGTGTGTGCGTGTGTGTTTGTGTGCTTGGTGACCGCGCTGTGTGTGTTTATGTGTGTGACCGCGCTGTGTGTGTGTTTATGTGTGTGCGTGTGTGTTTGTGTGCTTGGTGACCGCGCTGTGTGTGTGTTTATGTGTGTGCGTGTGTGTTTGTGTGCTTGGTGACCGCGCTGTGTGTGTTTATGTGTGTGCGTGTGTGTTTGTGTGCTTGGTGACCGCGCTGTGTGTGTTTATGTGTGTGACCGCGCTGTGTGTGTGTTTATGTGTGTGCGTGTGTGTTTGTGTGCTTGGTGACCGCGCTGTGTGTGTGTTTATGTGTGTGCGTGTGTGTGTGTGTGCTTGGTGACCGCGCTGTGTGTGTGTTTATGTGTGTGACCGCGCTGTGTGTGTGTTTATGTGTGTGCGTGTGTGTTTGTGTGCTTGGTGACCGCGCTGTGTGTGTTTATGTGTGTGACCGCGCTGTGTGTGTGTTTATGTGTGTGCGTGTGTGTTTGTGTGCTTGGTGACCGCGCTGTGTGTGTGTTTATGTGTGTGCGTGTGTGTTTGTGTGCTTGGTGACCGCGCTGTGTGTGTGTTTATGTGTGTGCGTGTGTGTTTGTGTGCTTGGTGACCGCGCTGTGTGTGTTTATGTGTGTGACCGTGCTGTGTGTGTGTTTATGTGTGTGCGTGTGTGTGTGTGTGCTTGGTGACCGCGCTGTGTGTGTGTTTATGTGTGTGACCGCGCTGTGTGTGTGTTTATGTGTGTGTGTGTGTGTGTGTGTGCTTGGTGACCGCGCTGTGTGTGTGTTTATGTGTGTGCGTGTGTGTTTGTGTGCTTGGTGACCGCGCTGTGTGTGTGTTTATGTGTGTGCGTGTGTGTTTGTGCGCTTGGTGACCGCGCTGTGTGTGTGTTTATGTGTGTGCGTGTGTGTTTGTGCGCTTGGTGACCGCGCTGTGTGTGTTTATGTGTGTGCGTGTGTGTTTGTGTGCGCGCTGTGTGTGTGTTTATGTGTGTGCGTGTGTGTTTGTGTGCTTGGTGACCGCGCTGTGTGTGTGTTTATGTGTGTGTGTGTGTGTGTGTGTGCTTGGTGACCGCGCTGTGTGTGTTTATGTGTGTGACCGCGCTGTGTGTGTGTTTATGTGTGTGTGTGTGTGTTTGTGTGCTTGGTGACCGCGCTGTGTGTGTTTATGTGTGTGACCGCGCTGTGTGTGTGTTTATGTGTGTGCGTGTGTGTGTGTGTTTATGTGTGTGACCGTGCTGTGTGTGTGTTTATGTGTGTGACCGCGCTGTGTGTGTGTTTATGTGTGTGCGTGTGTGTGTGTGTTTATGTGTGTGACCGTGCTGTGTGTGTGTTTATGTGTGTGCGTGTGTGTTTGTGCGCAGGGTTTGGTGACCACGCTGCACGAGGGTGATGATTTCGGTCAGCTGGCCCTGGTGAACGATGCCCCCCGAGCCGCCACCATCATCCTGCGCGAGGACTGCTGTCACTTCCTGCGCGTCGACAAGCAGGACTTCATCCACATCCTGAAGGTGAGAGCGAGCGAGCGAGCTAGCGGGACGGGAACGTGCAGCCAGACAAGCGACAAGGCGCCCCGTCTCAGTACTGCAGAGTCTCATTGAGTCTCATGATCAGATTGGACAGCTTCTGTGGGGTTTCGAGTCCAGGTACATCTCTGTATGCCAGCTGGGACTTGAGAGCCGCTCACCCAGTTCCCATTAAACTCGCTACGGGCAGCCCTGAGCTACTGGTTACTGGTATGGGAGTTTTTGTTGGCTACAAGAAGTTATGTAATTGATGCTAAAAGTTAATTTCATATTATCATGGACGCCGAGCCTTACATAGACCCTTGCATTGCCATTGGGTCGTGCGGCATGGGGGCGTGTCTGCATTCCCCTCTCAGCCAATGAGCTGTGCTGCTTCGCTTGTTCCAGGATGTGGAGGCCAACACGGTCCGGCTGGAGGAGCATGGGAAGGTGGTGCTGGTGCTGGAGAAGAGCCCTCGAGGAGGACCAGCCAATCAGGGAGCTTCTGGGAACAGCCACAAGTAAGCACCCGCCCCCTTTCTGTATGCACGGCCAATCAGGTAATTTCAACTACAAGTAAGTGCACACTTTTTCTTGGCTGATTTAAGGTGCTGTAAAGTCCGGCTGGCCGTGTCTGTTACAGTACAAGTCTTTTTATACTGTACTGCTCTGCCTTCTCACAGTACAGGTGCCGTGCACGCGTTAACTAAAATCTCTTCCATCCATCCTTCTGCCACAGATACACTGTGATGTCCGGAACCCCCGAGAAAATTCTAGAACACTTACTGGAATGCGTGCGCCTGGATTCCGGCTGCAGTGACCTCACAGGTGAGCTCAGAGAGCCCTCTTAAGCTCGCAGATACAGACTCGAGACAGGTAGGACTGGGACTGTACACCCGCAACATACAGTATAGATTATACACAGCAGATACAGATGAAATATCCTGCACTTGGATCACGGTTTGAATGGATCTCTTTGGCCCTGCTTTATACACAGCGTGAAATAGAAATGAGATATATTCAGGGATAAAAAACAAAATAAAAACACATTCTTTACAAATCAACCCCCTCCTCTGTGGAGCAGAATACATGAGCCCCTGTCAACTCTTGTCACAATCACAGTAAAGCACAGGCAAGCATTGTAAGCTTATATTTAAATAAAATAAAAAAGAACATAGCGAACTATGGTAAATGCATGCACAGTATAACCCTGTAACTTTAGCTGATCCTAACCCCAGGCTCCTCTCTCTCTCTCTCTCTCTCTCTCTCTCTAGACACCTGCATGACTGACTTCCTCCGGACCCACAAGGTCTTCATGCCCACCTCGCTGCTCTGCCCTGCCCTGCTGCACCAATATCCTGCCAGTCTCCTGTGCCCGGGCCCTGAGAACACACGCCACGCCTCCCGCGGCACACGCGGGCACCAGCAGCACTCCGCCAAACCTGCACCGCTCAGAAACACTGATCGGGCCACAGAAACACACACAGAGTCTGGGGAGCGACCAGTGCGCTGCCAAGCAAAACCAGGAGTCCCATATTGTTGCTGTTGTGATGAAACAGCGCAGCGCATTTAATAAGCATGACGTAAAACACAAAGCAAAGCAAAGCTGATTCAATCCGCTTGGTGGCTGGTGACTCAGAGTTTAGTTTAAATGCTAAGGGTATGGCTAAACGGTTATTTGTAGCTGTGAACTAAGCTAAAGCAAAGACAAGATAGAATTTGGAACTTTTTTTGAAGATGGAACAGTAAGTCACACCCCAGTGCACTCTGGGACTTGTAGTCCAACAGTTAAAAGTAGCCTTCAACGGTCACATGGTCACCTTAAGAATGCATATTCCACTGTATCTGTTATAAAAGCAATTGCATGATACATACACAGCTGTGGCCAAAAAGTGTTGCATTACCTAGAATTTTAGGATTGAGACATAAAAAAAATTAAAAAATAAGATAAAAATAAGATGTGTAATTCAATATGTTAACGCAGCGTTATTCAGCAGGTTGCATTTGACTTTATGAAGCAACATTCTATAGGGTGATGCTAAACTTTTGGCCATAGCTGTAGGTCTGCTAGCAGCATGCAGACATGGAACAGAGGAAGCTGTCTCACAGTCAAGCAGACAAACATCTGAACTGGTGCCTTCAGCGAGGATGGCAGTCGCTGAAACGCTTGTCTCCTTGACTTGGAGTTCGGATTGAGAGTACACGGACGTTTCTGCCCACTGCAGCCCGCTTGTGAGAATGCCAGGGCCTGCTGAAACCCCTTTCCTTAACCCTTTGCTCACCTACCACGCGGAGCCCAGCGAGGGCTCTGAGCTGGAGAAGGCTGCCTACTCTCTCAACAAGAAGCAGAAGATCCTTCGCCTGGTCGGGCAGTGGGTGTCTCTGTACGGGGCGTTGCTGAAGGAGGACCCCATCGCCATGGACTTCCTGGAGGTGAGAGCAGGAAATCAGAATTACAATTTATAATACCAGCGAGAGCAGGGCTCTAAACTGACACAAGCCAGGCACGCAGCTCTGGGCATCAGAACTCCCCTGTAGAGGTATATTATTGAAATGTATGTCTTTAGATAATAATAATAATAATAATAATAATAATAATAATAATATACAGTCTCTGTGTGTGTGTGTTTTTATCTCATCTCTCTCTTTCTCTATGGCAGAGGCTGACCGAGGGGGTCCAGAGTGACTCTCGCTTGACCAGCATGCTGAGGGAGCAGCTCCAGGACCACAGGAAGACCCGAATGTGAGTGCTGGGTTCAAATGGGGGGGGGGGGGTCCCTGCTGTGTATCACTACCAGCACCCCTCCTTATCCCTCCCCTCTCCTCCTCCTGTCCTAAAATGCACAGCAAAGAGCAGGAAAGTACAGTTAAAATATCTACGCAGAGAGACCTGCCGTCATTCTCTGAGACGAAGCGCACACCTGTATTGAAAGCACGTCTCTTGCTTCTGTGTCGACTCACTTTCGTTTCTCTGTCTTTTAGATCGGAGAGCAGCTACCAGACATCTTCCCCAGCCCAGGTAACCTGACAGCCCGGCTCCCAGCAGGCCTGAGCAGCGCAGTGAGAGATCTCGCGAGTCTGTGTGGAGCACGTCGTTTGGTTTGGTGTTCAGTCGCGTGAAAAGGCAATTCTCACTCACTCTGTTCCTTACAGGCCCTGAACCATTTAAACTGGTTTACCAATCTGGACGAGCGCCTAGGCAGCTGCCAGCCAATCAGAGCGCAGGACAAAGGTGAGCATGCTGCAGCGGCCGGCATTCCGAAACAGAAGCTTAAGCAACACCTGCCTCCCGAGCCGCTAGGATTTACTAAGCCTTTCACTGCCTCTGTAACTGTTTCCTTCCCTCAGTCCTGCAGAAGTACTTCAGACCGGACCACACCTTCGTCAGCCTCATGCTGCCTGTGAATGTCTCTGTGGAGGAAGTGATGTCATCGCTGGTGAACCCCGGGGGGAACCAGGTCCTGGTGAAGATGAACTCGTCCGGAGGTAGGAGGGGGGAAGGGACCCTGGAATCTGGGGCTGGAAACTCAGACCCCCTGCCCGGACTGACTGGTCCGCCTGGGTGTGACTGCATTGCGGTTTGAGCCATTCCTGGGGCACACTTGACATAGGCAACGCAACGCAATTGTAATTAAACTGACATGCCAAAGCAGGGCAGGTCCTGGTCTTTGTTCCAACCCTGTTCTTAACGGTTTAACTGAATCAATTAAACCTCCAGCCAGACCCTGGAATCGTTCGTTCTGTCACTTGTTAAACCCGGAGTGGAATGGCTGTCCAGGGTTGTGATCGGTTTTTGCATCCCCGTGTAGAATGAACACGTTTTGCTGCACTAAGTCGAATGAAACTCCGCTTTGTAGTTTTCCATATACTTTAACTGACAAAAAAAACTGAAAAATGTGACATTTCAAAAATCCAGCATGAAATACTACTGTATATTATGGATTCCGGTAGACTTTTTTTTTGCAATATCATTTTGTAGTTTATTTGATTACATGATGTTAAATAAAAAGATCTAAATGATCTTTTTTTTTGTAATGCCTCAATCCTCTGTCTCCTCTCTCCTGTAGACAAGCTGCAGTTGAAGCTGGATGCCACCGCGGTGCACACGGCCCTGGAGCTGAATGAGAGGCTCTTTATCTGCACTGCCGATCAGGTCGACAAGCTGGTAAAACAAGAAGCTGTCTCTGAATCCCAACCAGACCCAGCCCAGCGTTACCCAGAGCTTCCCAAACCCGGCCCCGCGTTACCCAGAGCTTCCCAAACCCGGCCCCGCGTTACCCAGAGCTTCCCAAACCCGGCCCCGCGTTACCCAGAGCTTCCCAAACCCGGCCCCGCGTTACCCAGAGCTTCCCAAACCCAGCCCCGCGTTACCCAGAGCTTCCCAAACCCAGCCCCGCGTTACCCAGAGCTTCCCAAACCCAGCCCCGCATTACCCAGAGCTTCCCAAACCCGGCCTAGCGTCACCCAGAGCTTCCCAAACCCAGCCCCGCGTTACCCAGAGCCTCCCAGACCCGGCCCCGCGTCACCCAGAGCCCCCCAGACCCCCCCAGACCCGGCCCCGCGTCACCCAGAGCTTCCCAAACCCGGCCCCGCGTCACCCAGAGCTTCCCAAACCCGGCCCCGCGTCACCCAGAGCTTCCCAAACCCGGCCTAGCGTCACCCAGAGCTTCCCAAACCCGGCCTAGCGTCACCCAGAGCTTCCCAAACCCGGCCTAGCGTCACCCAGAGCTTCCCAAACCCAGCCCCGTGTTACCCAGAGCCTCCCAAACCCAGCCCCGCGTTACCCAGAGCTTCCCAAACCCAGCCCCGCGTTACCCAGAGCTTCCCAAACCCAGCCCCGCGTTACCCAGAGCTTCCCAAACCCGGCCCAGCGTCACCCAGAGCTTCCCAAACCCAGCCCCGCGTTACCCAGAGCTTCCCAAACCCAGCCCCGCGTTACCCAGAGCTTCCCAAACCCAGCCCCGCGTTACCCAGAGCTTCCCAAACCCGGCCCCGCGTTACCCAGAGCTTCCCAAACCCGGCCCCGCGTTACCCAGAGCTTCCCAAACCCAGCCCCGCGTTACCCAGAGCTTCCCAAACCCAGCCCCGCGTTACCCAGAGCTTCCCAAACCCGGCCCAGCGTCACCCAGAGCTTCCCAAACCCAGCCCCGCGTTACCCAGAGCTTCCCAAACCCGGCCCAGCGTCACCCAGAGCTTCCCAAACCCAGCCCCGCGTTACCCAGAGCTTCCCAAACCCAGCCCCGCGTTACCCAGAGCTTCCCAAACCCAGCCCCGCGTTACCCAGAGCTTCCCAAACCCAGCCCCGCGTTACCCAGAGCTTCCCAAACCCAGCCCCGCGTTACCCAGAGCTTCCCAAACCCAGCCCCGCATTACCCAGAGCCTCCCAAACCCGGCCCCGCGTTACCCAGAGCCTCCCAAACCCGGCCCTGCGTTACCCAGAGCTTCCCATACCCAGCCCCGCACATTAAATAGGTTTTTGTTTCGCTTGCCAAGCTGCAACAGGGATTTTGGTTGTCCTTCCTAACATCTGTAATATTAAATTATGCAGCCGCGCTCAGATCTGAGAACATCCTCAGTGAATCTGTCTTACATGCTGTGGGCCTCGTGCACGCTAGACTACCAGCTGATGAAAGTCAATCTAAAGACATGGAAATGGCATTAACTGTGTATTAACGTGGTTTATAATAAGTGAGTATGTCCCCCCCCCCCCCCCCCGACAGACCCCCCTGAAGGAGCAGCTCGGCCCGGAGGTGGGCACCACCGACTCCCTCGAGCAGATGAGCTCCAAGGACCTTGCTGGCCAGCTCAGTGACTACGACTGGGAGCTGTTCAGCTGCGTGCACCAGGCGAGTGGCACAGCGCAGGGACCACACACACACGCACACGCACACGCACACGCACACGCACACGCACACACACACACACACACACACACACACACACACACACACACACACACACACACACACACACACACACACAGCGTTATTTATAGAGGATTACATTTCGTTATTTAGCCCCATGTCGTAATATTCCACACTCTCCACCAGGTGGAGCTGGTGTACTACATCTTCGGCCAGCACAAGTTCCGTGGCGCCACGACGGCGAACCTGCAGCGATTCACGCGCCGCTTCAACGAGGTGCAGTACTGGGTCGCCACGGAGATGTGTCTCTGCAGCGAACTGGGCAGGAGAGCCCAGCTGCTCCGGAAATTCATCAAGATCGCCAGCATGTGAGTGCTGCAGAGCGAGAGAGCGAGAGAGCGAGGGAGAGGGGTGAAAATGCCCCCCTTAGTTTTCCCTTCCGGTGTTCCTTGTGTTATTGGCAGTAAGCAGCTCAACATGTTTAAGTCAATAGCCTAGATAAGAGGAAACATAGCCTAAAGTGTTCTCTACTCCACTTTCACACCAGCATTACAAAACGCCAGCCTGACTGTCTAACCATGACAGTGTAGCAGGTGAAGCAGGTGTTTCGACAGGTGTTCAGGTCTCTTTCCTGACCCCCCCCCTCCTCTCCTCTCCTCTCCTCTCCTCATTCCAGTCTCAAGGAGCAGAAGAACCTGAACTCCTTCTTTGCTGTCATGTTCGGACTCGGGAACAGTGCTGTGCGACGGCTGGCTCTGACCTGGGAGGTGAGCGCAGGGGAGACAGGAGACAGAGGGGTGTGCTTTCAGAACGTCCCATCTCTGTGCTGGGGGGAGTTCAGGGGGCGTGCTTTCAGAACGTCCCATCTCTGTGCTGGAGGGAGTTCAGGGGGCGTGCTTTTGGAACGTCCCATCTCTGTGCTGGGGGGGGGGGTGTTCAGGGGGCGTGCTTTCAGAACGTCCCATCTCTGTGCTGGGGGGTGTTCAGGGGGCGTGCTTTCAGAACGTCCCATCTCTGTGCTGGGGGGTGTTCAGGGGGGTCAGCTTGCTGGGGTGGGAGAGGCAGACCCCTTCAATGCAGGATGTGTCACTGTGGACAGGGTTTGATTTTTTTTTTTGTTTTTATACAGAGACTCCCAAACAAAACCAAAAGGATCCATTCAGCCTACGAGAGGTTAATGGTACGTATTATTATTATTATTATTATTATTATTAATTAATTAATTAATTTATTTTGTTAATGATACTCATTTCATTCACATAAGTAAATAAAACACAATTATAGTAAATTAAAAGCTGCACTGTGACTCATTCTGTTGACTAAACATCACTGCACTTTGATATATTCAACTTGGGCTTGTGGGCTAACAATGCCCCTTAAAGTCCAAACAACGTTAAAATGGCAAACGTTTCGACCAGACAGAAGTGTTTAATGCTGATGGAAGCGTATGTAAGGTTGCGTCACGCATTTGTAAGAATCATGAAGCCTTTTTGAACCCTCTGGCTCTTGTTTCCGACTGCAGGACCCCTCCCTCAATCACAGGGCGTACCGCCTGGCGTTCTCCAAGCTCAGCCCCCCTTCCATCCCCTTCATACCTCTGCTGCTCAAAGGTAGGGGAGCTGCTCAACATGAGGCCTGCGTCACTGCACACCTGTACAGAGACCATTGCAATGCAGGCAGGACAACTCCAGCATCCAGCTTAACGCGCTGGGTGCTGTTATGAGAGATCTCGTGCCGTTCTGTGCGAGAGGACAGCAAAGCTGACAATTCAATTTTGAATAAAGAGACTCCCAACACGCCACATATTAACCTGATTATGAATCACAAAACAAATTGTATTCAAGCTGTGTAAGTTAACTTTAGAAGCAGCCCTATGATGCACGTCTGGATTAGATTTCTACACAATATTGACAATGACGATTCCTATAAAGCTGATTTATAGGAAAGATATCTCGGATCAAAACAGCATACCAGCAAACAAGTCATGTGTAAACTAATCATACAAAACAGATATTTGGACAGACCCCCTTGTCTCTCTCACTCTCCACACAGACATGACCTTCATTCACGAGGGCAACGAGACCCACCTCCACAGCCTGGTCAACTTCGAGAAAATGGTGAGTGTCGTCCGTCCGTCCATCCCCCCGTAGCGAAAAATAAAACCTGACCCCTGACCTGTGACCTGTTTAACCCCCCCCCCCCCTCTATCCTGAACAGCGCATGGTTGCAAAGACTGTGAAGATTGTGGAGAACTGCCGGAGTCAGCCCTACAGTAAGGAGAGCCTCTTTCCTGCTCATGCTTCAGCTCTTAATGCAGCTGGCTTGATCTCAGCGTAACACACTGGGCAGGACAGCCGCCTGAAACCTTGTATTACACAGGATCACGCAATAGTCACGCAAGGAGAAGGACAGGCTGGTGTCATGCTGGTGCCATTATACATGAGATAAGTGCATGCAGGGGAAAACAAAAGACTAAATGCATTTGAACAG
The DNA here is from genome assembly GCF_902713425.1 of Acipenser ruthenus. Taxonomy (NCBI): domain Eukaryota; kingdom Metazoa; phylum Chordata; class Actinopteri; order Acipenseriformes; family Acipenseridae; genus Acipenser; species Acipenser ruthenus. Next base: position 9,525,101 of record NC_081230.1, read on the forward strand.
AAAACACTATGAACCCAAATACAAACGCATGCAGCAAGTTGCAGTTTTATTTCTAGATTCTATTGAGCATTCTAGATTCTAGTGTACATTCTAGTTTCCATTGAGCATTCTAGATTCTAGTGTACATTCTAGATTCCATTGAGCATTCTAGATTCCATTGAGCATTCTAGATTCTAGTGTACATTCTAGATTCCGGTAAAGAACAAAGCTGTTGTTTTATTGTTCTCTGGGTTTTGTTTCCTCGATTTCCCATTTGTTTTTCACTTCCAGTTTCCACGTCCCCACAGAAGAGTCGGAGCGACAGACTGTCCGCGGAGAGCGCGGCTGTGAGGATCTCCACCTGTAAGTGCAGAGGAGAAACCACGAGACTGCAAGACAGGCAGACCAACGTCTCGACCCCGTGCCGCCTTCAGCGCTGAAAAAAAAAACTATCACCGCTGGAGCTGAAGCGCGTGTGTGCGCTCCGCTCGCTGCACGGAGGAGCACACAGGCTCAACACTTTGTCTAATGCCTCTCTCTTGAAGTTTTAAATTTTAAAAATCTTCAGATTAAATGCTAGTATTTCTGCTGCAGTATTCTGACTCTTTGATTTGCTCACAGAAGGCTTGTCTACTTGACTTTGTTTCTTAATTAGAATTGTGTTTTTTTGGGCGCGCCCCAGTCCTGACCCTGCTGCTGTTTCCCCCTCCCCTTGCCAGGTTCGGAGCAGTCTCTGTCCCTCCGGAGCCCGCTCGGGATCCAACTCTACGTTCAGAACCTCAGAGTGATCGATAACCAGCGGACCCTGACCCAGCTCTCCCGAACCCTGGAGCCCTGAGGACGCACAGACAGACAGGGAGGGAGGTCCATGGCACTGCGATGGGAATCCTGTCATTACAATCCAGACTCCCTGCTTGCTGCACTGCAGGGGGATTTCTTGCGGCTGCCGCTGGACTCCTCCACTGGTTCTGTGCAGTGTGATGTGCCAGCCTGCTCCACTGCTTCTTCAGTGGGTGTCTGCCTCCCACGCTGTGCATGCAGTGAGATTGCATTGCCTGCCTGCCCAGCTGCCATTACAGACAGACCTCACGCGGGTGGAGTTTTTTTCAAACCCTTAACCCATCTTCAGATGAATGCAGTGCTCAACTTCGGACAAAACGCTGTCTTGATTAAAAAGCGCCGAGACTTCGAAAGACAGAATAAAAAACCCTTGCTGCCTGCAGTGCCTTAAAAACCAAACCTTCCGGTTTTAAAAAGCCAAGAGCCGTTATCGTAAACCCCCTGCAGGAGCCCTGGAGCGGCTGTGATTCTGCAGCTGTATTTATACAGAGTCAGGGAGAACCGGAACAAACACACTGACACTGCCACCAACGAAAGAAGCCAAAAACACTGTGGATTTGGTATACACTTTTGTACAGCAGATTTATATTTTTTACAAAGTCAGCCACAATGTGCTTTATGTTTGTGTATACACATTTTATATATGAAGTCAATAACTTTAATCTTTTAACTCCCAGTGAAGGAGGTGCAGTTACCAATTTGCTTTCTACAAACAGAACTCGTCCTGCCAGAACGGACTTGACCCTTTTGAACTTGGAATCGTCCGTTTCGGATTCCCCGCTATGCAAGAACCTTTCATTTAAACAGAGCAGGGGCGGGTGGGTTTGGATTGGTACATATGCATCTCTCTCAGTTCCTGAAGCCACTTAATAAAAAAAATAAAAACTAATTTCATTGTCAGTGATGCAGTTTTGGTTCTGGGCACCTACAGTATTGTGCATAGACTCCATTGTGCATTCCAGACTCCATTGCACATTCCAGATTCCATTGCACATTCTAGACTCCATTGCACATTCTAGACTCCATTGTGCATTCCAGATTCCAGTATAGAACAGAACTGCTGTTTACAGGATGTAATTTTTTTCTTATTGGAACTGAGGTATTTTTATAGGTGTATAAACCATGAATAAAAATCACCTGCAAAGTGACCCCAGTCCAGTCATTTTTACACACACCTACAGACCGTATTGAACCTTTGAGATGATTACTGTATTTCTAAAAAGAGAAATCACTGGAAGAACAGTTGTTTGGAAAAGAAGTTTATTAAAAATAGGAAAGCATGTAAAAAATGTTTTAAAAAGTTTAAATATAACCTTAATGGACATACAGTACATGTAAAAAAACAAGTGTATTGCAGACTGGACATTTAAATATTAAGTGCATTATTTTGAACACAAGAACAATTTCTAAACAGAAAGGTTTCTCCCTTTCAGAACACTTCTTGCATACAGCGTGACGATACAGAGAGAGATTTGCCCCGACGGAATTCAAGTCAAGTTTGACAGGCCGTTTGTTGCATTGCTCCTCGTAAACGCGCTGTCCAGAGATACAGGGAACACCTTTAGAATTTACAATCCATCTCCTTCATGGGGAATACGCTGGTGTGACTGTGCAAGAGAAATCAGGAACACTTTAAAAAAACAAACAAACAATCTTAACCCCTGGATTGCAGACAAACACATCAATAAGGAATCCAAGATCTCTGGAGCGCTCAGCCCCAGCCTCTCCGATCCTCAGTTGATCGCGATGAGGGGTCGATCCTCCCACTTCTGCCACGGGCTCCTCTTGTTCCCAAACTGTGGCATCCCAAACGTCACCACGGCCTCCCTGGGGGAGATCACGACCTCCTCCTGCTCCTGCTCCTGCTCCTGGCCAGACCCCGAGAGAGGAGCTCTGCGATTCCCCTCGCCAGTGGAGACCCCGCCCGGACAGGTCCTCCTGGGGGGTCCGGCGACCCCGGCCTGCCTCCCTCCCCTCCTGTGCCGGTTCTCCAGGACATCGACCCCCGAATCCAGGCTGCCTGCGTTCGCCTGCTGCACGGACTCTGCCTGCAGGGTCCTCCCCCAGGAGATGAACCAGGCCCTGGGCTGGAACAGCTGGCAGCCAGCCTTGGCTCTCTCCAGCAAGGACCGCTCTGATGGGACCTGGCTTCCCTCCTCCTCCTCCAACCGCCCAGAGCAGGAGCGGGGCCGGGGTCTGGAGAGGGTGCCCTCCAGGAGCTCCAGGAGGCTGGACCGGTCCCCCCTCGCTGTCCCCTGCTCCACATCGTCTGCGCTGGGCTTGCTGTTCAGCGGGCTACCGCGGGAGGAGGTCTTCCAGCTCAGCTGCCTGGGGAGGCTGGAAGCCCGGAGCGAGTGGCTGGACCCAAGCACTGGAGACTCAGCCGGCGCGGGGAGGGTTTCGGGGCTGGAGTTGCTCTTCATGGAGGAGCTGAGCCTGTCGGGCCGGGGCGGAACAGCGAGGTGGCGAGTCAGCGTCAGATCCCCTCCCACGATCGGAGACTCTGTGATCCTGCGCACCCCGCTCACGAGGCTCGGCTGCTGCTCGGGGGTCCAGCTGTGGAGAGAGCGCCTCTCGGTGGTTCTGGTGCCGGGGTCCCCAGGGCACACGCTCTGGTTCCTGCTGGTCAGCGTGACCGAAGTCCACTCCTCCTCCTGCCGGGTGCCCGTGCGGTTGCTGGGCTGGGCCGCGGGGCTCCCCGTGCTCAGCAGGGACAGGACGGCCTGCAGGCTGGGGGTGGAGGTGGCCTGGTCTTTGAAGGACTCCATCCTCGGTGTTGCAGATCTCCCCATCTTCTTGAGGCATTTCCCTCTGTCACACAAGAAGCAGATAGCCAGCGTTACAACCCCTCTGCTGCATAAACAGCCTCTACAGGACTTGCACAGTTTGTAACTTCCTCACAGCGACGGACTCCCACTGCAGAGCAGTTTGATCCACTCCTGGTTTAACAAGACGCACCTGAGCTTGCTACCTACACAAGCTGGTAGTAAAACCTGGACCGGGTGAAACCGCTCTGCAGCAGGAGTCTTGACAGCCGCAGTCTCTCTCTGGCTCACCTGCAGTAGTTCAGGAGCAGCACAGCCACTCCCAGCAGAAGCAGCAGCATGGTGACCAGAATGACCACGAGGAGCGCGGAGTGGTGAGAGGGGTCCATCGCTGCGGAGAGCCCTGCGACAAGAACAGGGGTACAGCGTCACACACACACACACACACACACACACACACACGTGCGGTACAGAGCGTGTTCAAAGTCTAGAACGTTAAAAGCGCACAATTCAATTCTACACGGTATAGGGGAGTGGATGCGCTGCTACTGACGGCATGATTTCTATAATACCAGCCCTGGGCAGCACTGTACCTGTTATCTACAGAGTGGCCACTAGGTGGTATCAGTGCGTTGCATGACCTTTTCGAAAAAAAAAATAAGGGTGGAAAATGTCCTAAAACTAAAAATGGGGGGGGGGGGGGGGGGGGGGGGGGAACCACATAAAACAAAGTGTTACATTATTTAAAAAATCAAAAACGCATATTACATATAGGATACGCATTATATAAACAATGTATCTGTGGGATAAAATCACTGCTGTGGGACAAATGCAGCCAGGAAGCACAAAGAACGCGAATTAAATTCAGACGAGGCACTTTGGAACCATTCTATTCTGACGTCATCATGACGTCATCCTGAATGGATCTTGCCTGCGTTAGCTTCTCACGTCGATCCTTCTGATGGACAGCAGTTTAACTTTCAATACACACAGTATGTATATAAAAACATCTTTAAAAAATACAATTCAAAGCAATTATTTATTTTATTTTAAATCAAAGCAACTTCCTCGACAGGTTTTATAAGCATTTCTTACGCGTTTTGCTTTTCTGTTTCTGCAGCCAACTGGGAAATTACATAAAAAAGTCCAGTTAGGTAAAATTTCAAACTTCAAATACAGTAAAACTCTGGAAGACAAATGCGTGAATCAGCCTTGTTTACAGGTGCGACTCTGGACTTCCAGATTATCGTGAAAATAAATGTTTATAATTATTTATAGGCCTAGTGAAGCTGTATTTTGTATTGTTTTCGCTACAGAACAGCCTGAGGCTGAAGTCAAGGTGCGGAGATATTTACCGCAGCTCAGTTCTGGCTGAATTTAAGCCCGAAATATTATATCTAAACACACTGTTTCCATGTTCTAACAGGGAAGGCAATACGACTCCTGTTGCACAGCAGTTTCACCGTTTTAAGGTTTTACTACGAGCTTGATTAGCTTCAGTGTGTTCAGGTAACAAGCCCAGGTGTGTCCGATTAAACCCGGATTGGAACCAAATTATATTGTGTCTTATTTCTATGTCTGATACAGTGTTTGAAATAAAGAAAAAACAGACATTTCTGAAAGTAGTATATATATATATATATATTTTCTAATTTTCAAACTAGTTTATTTCTGTTTCGGTTATTTTAAAAAGCGACGGACGAAATTCGAATTTATTTATTATACAGTGTTAAAAGATAAATCACAAAACTTACCTTCTAGAGATTCAGACCACACTTTTTAAATAAAATTAAAAAAAACCCCCAAAAAAACGAATTCAATAATCGAGCGATGGATAAACCTGTGGAGCTACACAGCCTAAATATACGTGTTTATTTTAAATTATAAAACGCCGTTATCTGGCTGTGACCGAGGCGTGGTGCAGGTTACACCTCACTGCGCAGCCGCAGCCGCACCTGCGCGTCCTCATTTAATCAAACCTGACCGAGGGTTTGCCGGATCACATTCTCACCTGAAACAATTAGCTGAACACGTCACTTACTGACGTGTCTATCCGCTGAAGTCTGCAAGTTACGTTTTTATTTTATTTAATTTTATGTTGTCCTTTCTAAATGCTTTATTAACAAATTCCTGTTTTATTTGTGTCCATACTAATGTGTCATGCTAGTCCGTGGCTTTGTGTGTACAGTAAACATATTGTAGACACATTGTGTGTATAAAATTTAGTGTATGACTAAAATAACTTGAATTAATGGTATTAAAGTTGAATTTTAGAAACGTTCTTGATACCTGCAATACGTCTGCTTCCTGATGCAGTGGGATCATTAGCGTGTGGCCGCTTACCTTTTGCAGACGGTCCCTCCCGAACACGCGTGTCTCGGAGTCGGAGCAGACCGAACACGCAGAGCGGCTGTGAGGGCTGCGGTGTGCAGGCTGGGAGAGAGAGAGCGGCTGCTGGATCGGGGTTCCACAGTGAAGAGAACTCTGGAGCAGCGGCCGCCGCTGTGCCGAGCTTCCCTCCCGACTGCCTGTCTAGAGTGAGTGTCTGTCCCAGCACCGCCACAGCCCAGCGGAATGACCCGGCCACGGGGAGCAGATGGGCAACCGCTTAATGCCCCTGGCCGCTATCTGTCACAATCTGCACCCCAGATCAGATTACCTGGGGTCGAGCAAAGGGTCTTATATCTTTAAAAAAAAACCCACCACCACATAAACTAACCCTTCTTTAGCGTATCACCACCCTACAATCCTTTATCACGGTAAGCTTGGTTGATGACCCCAGTACAAGTCCTGCTGAGGAGGCAATGATCCGAATTGTTTACAACAGCATGGATTATGCAGCAGTTTGTAAAGCACTGTGAAGTACATTGCAAGTCACATCCCCACTGGAGCCTGCCTATCTACAAGCAGCAGCTTCGCTTAGGATTAGTGTAGATCTCACACTCAGAATGTCAATGACAGAGCATTCAAAACGTTTTAAAGCAGGACAGGTTCTGTTCAAGCAGATTGCGTGCGTTAATATCAGGGTCGTATCTGTTGTTTTTTTTTTTTTTTAGATTCAGTGATTTACGTGTTTCTAAGTGTGGCTACCTCTAACTTTATCTCGCACTCAGTGACACAGCAAAGAGTGCGTGAGAGTGAGACACACTCTGAACTTGAGAAGAGCACTTACAAACACACAAGGGTCAGTATCAAATCCTGTGGAGGTCCACTAATGCAAAAAAAAATATATAAAATGGATGCAGGAGTAGAAAAATTATGATTTCTACAGCTATACCCTACGATACTTCAGTTAAAGGTGACCCTCGTCCTTTGTCCTGCATGGCATGGATGCAGTGTGTGACCTGGGGGAGCGTCTTACGCAACTGAAAACAGGTTTCCGAGGGCAAAAACTATCCTGCCCTGAACTCTTGCAATATAAAAAGGTCATCATATCTACAAAGCATTTGCCACAGCGTTAAGTTAACACTATTTTTTCTTCTATAAATAAATAAAAAGCAAAACAAAACTGATGTAAAAATAACTTTAATTTCATTAAATAAAAAATAAAAAAATGCAACCCTAGCCCAGGGGTGACTGCAGCCTAAACCCAAAATGCGAGACAGAGTTCCCCTCTGTGTGCCCGACCTGCTCCCAAACAGATGGGCTTTTAAATCCACATATGGACACCACCAACTCCACAGGGATTGGGATCCTGCTCATAATCCTGTTCCCTCGACCAGCGCAGGAGATCCTGAGATTCAGGGGGAGGAAGGAGCAGGAGAGGGACTGGTCACTTCCCTGCAGCCTGCACGCAACTCTCCCTCTCTCTGGCGACTGTGAAACTCAAGATGCTGCTGCTGTCATGGGATTATTCTGCCAGTTCAATGTGAACGCTCTTCCTCCAGTCTTTAAATACTTTAAGCACAGGACTGAATTTGGTTTAAACCTCCCCCCAAAATATAAATGAACACTTTGTTTGTTTAAAAACTTTATTGTTTTGAAAAAGCACTTGGTGGCATAAAAAGCTTTTTTTTTTTTTTTTTAAATCAACACAATTTAAATATACAGACCACACCTTTTATACATTTGGAAATTCTGGGGATTAACAAATACAATTTGCAAAAAAAATAGTCCTAAACCAAGACGCACCATCCACACTGACATCTGCTGGACCCTGGGAGAAACCTTATTGCAATGGGGCTGTATGATGGGGAATCTTACCTAAAAGTAACAGCCCAACATGAAATATTTACTACTGAAGTTAACTTTAAATGGAACTACCATAGCGGACAAATTTACAGACATGAACGTCTCTATTTTTGCCACATTAAGAGTTTGAAAGAAATCTCTTGGTGGCAAAAAAATAAATAATGGTTCTGCAACAATTTAACTTTTGAAAACCGTTCCTGCAGAGATTCTTCTGAAAACACCATGGGTCATACTTGCTTTTGTACAAAATCAATTTTATTTGCTTGTTAAAAAAAACAGTAAAATACAACAAAAAATGAAAAACAAAATAAAATATATATGTGTCACCCAATATGGGGAGAGGAAATTCATTTTTTCATTGAATTTTCAAAAGGCACACTTCAAATATTCTTCTCTACCAATACATATTTACAACTTTTGAAATTGCTTGGGGAAGAAAAACCAAGGAAGCCTAAATAAAACGTGAGAGGACCGACCCAGTTCAGTTCATTGCAGAGACCTGCAGACTCAGAATTAGACTCTTCTGAACATCCAGCTTGAGCAGCACCGGGCTCTGCAGGATACAGAAGACTTTGAGGGTACGCAATGGGCTACCGAGCGCGACGACAAAGTTTTAAGACCTAACGGCTATTGGAAACCGCACGAGCACCGATGGGCCGGACAGCCTCCTCTCGTTCATGAACGTTCTTGTGTTCTGCAGTGTTATCATGGCACTTTAGTGTTGATATGATCAGGAGTTACTTCTCCTTGATTGTCAATCCTTCCACCAGACTGTGACGTGTGTTTTCTGATGAGATTATGATGGGCAACGTTGCTGGACTGGCATCTTTACAAATGTACATTGTAAGACGGGAATGAAAGCCATCTCTGGGTCAGTCCTCCACACTCCAAGCTAGAATGACGTCTCTGACGTAAAATATATTGCACTTACAACACCGTTCAGGGATTCCCCAGTAACCCGGCTTCTCTACCGTCCGGCTACAGAACTAAAAAGCTGCAATCTAATCTAGTAACCCAAAAAGCTACCTACTTCTCTTAAGACCAGTTTTAAAAGCAGCAGCGTCTTCTGAGTCGACCGCGAGTACATCTAGGTACTGGAAACTTCCCAGATTAAATTAAATATCAAACCTAACCTACCAAAATCATTAAAAGGAAAAAAAAAAAAAAAAAAAAAAAAAAAAACACAAAAAAAACACAAAAAAGAAAAAGCTGCAGCTACTAGCAGTGGCGTTCGGACAGGACTTTCGGTGCGATTGTGAAAACGCACCCCTCACCTCTCCAGGGTGACCTTTGTTAAATCAAAGTTTATGGCGCTGCGATATCTATTCTTACCCCAGGTTTATATATATATATATATATATATATATATATATATATATATATATATATATATATATATATATATATATATATATATATATATATATATATATATATAATGGCACTGTAGATGACGTTTGCCATACTATGCAGTGCTGCTAGCATTAAACAAATGCAGTGATCACTACTCTGTTCTCATCCGATACTGGTTTGGTAAATCGATTCTAAATCCGAGGATGATTTTGGCAGCGCTGTAATTTTGATTTAATCCAGGCTCCTGTTTTTGCACTTTGAGCACCAGTCTGCAGAACCAACAGAGTGGTTCATTCCAGGAGTCCTGTAACAAAGAGCAGAGACCCCCACTTCGCTCTCCGTCAGGCACACACGTCCTCTCTCTCTCTCTCTCTCCTCAGTCCAATCCACACGGCTTTAGAACAAGACAAAACAGCCAGTGCAGGAACAGCACAGGGGTACCCTATTGGAACAGTCTGGGCTTTACAAGCGTCTCTGAATTGCAGCAAGGCAGGAAAATCTGCACCAGTCCCAACACTCAGCGACTTCTGAGCAGGGCCAGGACTGCTGGAGGCCAGGCAGGAAGACTGCGTTGTCAGGGAGGGAGGGAGTTCGCTGGGGAAATGCTAATGGAAAGCAGGGCTGGAGGAGGAGTGGGAAGGGATCCCTACGTTTTGCTTGGCAATGCAAGTTTCTGTACTGCTGCTCACTACACAGTTATACAGAGACAAGTTTCCCAGGCTTACCTGAATTGAGTGACTGAGGGAGGCAGCCCAATTCTAGCACCAAATAAATCACATACACACACAAAATATATATGGATGAAATCAAATGAAAGAAAATGTACACAAATTAAAAAAAAAAAAAAAAAGCACACAAACTGCAGTCGGTACGGTCAGCCAGAAACAGTTCATAAAAAGCCAACTAAACAATGGTCACCCATGACCATCCACATGACTGGAGGAGTGCAACGCAACGCTGTACAGATCAGGTTGCATTTTCATTTCAGTCTCGGATCTCCAATCCAGTCGCGTGCATTCGTTTGCTTGTATTCCCCATCCTGCCCACCCTCGTAAAATGAAATGAAAAACATTCATTTTGGGTTTTTTTTTTTTTTTTTTTTGCTGTGTTTAGTGCAGTCTTTGAGTTCCAGTGGTCTCCCTCCTCGCTGCAGTGTTTCACTCGAATGTTTTTTTCATTTAAATTTTTTTTTTTTTTTTTTTTTTTGGTCTTAGTGGCCTACTGCTGTTTAGGCCTCGGACGCAGCCTGGGGCTTGAGTTCGGCCTTTTCCATGGCGGTGCCGTAGGGTAAGGAGCGTTTGAAGAAACCAAGCTGAGGAAGAGGGGGGAAGAAAGAAGTTAAAAAAAAAAAAAATTAAAAAAAAGGACAAGTGACATAAAATTACTGTACTTTATTGGCCCAAGAATGTTGTTTTTCAACATTTCACGATTTGTCATTTAGCGAAAAAAATAAATTTTTTAGATAGATCTATATCTATATGCAAACAACATGCATCCACCAATTCATCCACCTCCTCCGTGTGGCGGAGGAGTCTTCACTGACAGCAGCATCACACTCGTACTTGCCTCTCGACTGCACAGCTTGCTCTTCAGTTGAACGGCAAGGCGTCTTTGAACAGTGCGGCTTGCGGTTTGCCTTTGCATTCAATTCAATGGGCGGTGATGCCCCCCACCCCACCCCCCCGTCACTTACCTTGTATAATATATAGATGAGCAGTGCCAGCAGCAGGAGTCCTGCGAGGACTGCCAGGATAATGATCCACAGAGGCACGGCGTACGGGTTGTCTGGTTTGGTCCAAACCACCGACGTGCTCACCTGGGGTGGGGGGGAGGGAGGAGGATAACGAAATGCAGGTTAGCTAGGCAGTGAAGACACTCGCACAGGGTGGTCCTGCCTTATATAGTCTGGAGTGTCACTGCTCATGACTGCTTGACTGGTTACTAGGGTGCGTTTCTGCGCAGGCTTCCAAACAGGCTCAAGTTTTAAAAGGAGATTTGTAATGCTGGTAGTCACTGATAACCCACAACGAGAAGCAGTCCAATGGAGTTTGTAATAAAAACGACTGCAGTTTTAAAATGTGCAACAGACTGTGAGAGGGCAAAGACATCACGGCATGTATGCAATTAACCTCAGAGTGTACTTGCCTGTATTGCTCCACTAGGGGACGTCCTGGGCAGGATTTCGTAGGGCATTTTGAGGACGTTGTAAGCAGCCTGGCACTCCAGCACGTAGGGGCGATACTTCCTCTGCAAGAGACATGTCGACAATATTAATTAAAACTTTTAGCAATACAGTTTAAGCTACTTATGCTTTCAGTGCTAGTGCAGTGCATTGTGCCATTAAAAAAACACTCTACAGAAAGGGCATTCTGAACTCTAGTTTAGTAATAACTCCAGGCAGCCACCAGAGGGCAGTGCAGACCAGCAGCTGGGGAGCAGTGGAGGTCTACACAGAACACTGAACACATTCCTATGCTGTGACCACAAAAAAAAAAAAAAAAAAACCACCAACTAATGTATTTTCAATGCCGACATTACACACACTGCACTGGAGAAACACGGCTACACGCAAGCTGCTGAAACCAGCGGGCCCTGGCTGTGCACCACAAAAACTACATTACCCAGAATCCCGCTCGTCACCCCCCCCTCCCCTCCCCTATATGCTCAGTGCTGTCTCTCTGCAGGTGCTGCCATACCTGAGTGAAGGTCTCTGCCCAGATCCGGGATCGCACCTCCAGGACCGCGCTGGTGCCCCTCTCCAGCAGCCCCACCTCACAGCGCAGCTTCAGACAGTCCACCTGGGAGCAGCTCTGCAGACAGACAGACAGACAGACAGGGGGCATGAGCAAGGACAGCACGCAGCAACGTGATGGTTTGGTCTTTAAAACATCAGAACTGTGCCCGAGCGTTAAACCGTTCTGAAAGACATGCGTGCAGATTACAGGGGTTTTAAACTCTCTGTGTTTGCATAGCAGAGAGCGTCCAGGGCAGCCCAATTTATTTCACACTCCATATGTCTTCACTGTTTCCCCGTACACAGTTAAATGCAGCTGTAATTTTTCTCAAATTAAGTGACGGAAGGATTCCAATATGTTTAGGGTTAGAATGGCTTAAGTTCACAGGCCCTCGATTTCTTCTTGCCCTAATTCACCAATTCAGGAATCGAGCAGAATGGAATCTGAGAATTCCTCATGTGATCATTCTCTTTGTAACTGTATTCCTGGCACGAATATAAAAAAAAAATCATCACGTTCACACACACAATTAACCCAGTCTCTTATGAGCAGTAACACTCCAGACTATATAAGGCAAGACCAGGGCATCGACATCAAAAGCTAACGAAGGGCCAGCTTCGCTCAGAGCATCCTGCCCGATCCTGGGAGACCGGGGCCTGGTGTGATCCAGCCAGAGACTGGGGGGGGGGGGGGGGGGCTAATTGAGACTGGCCCATTAATTAAAACCTGGCCCCAGGGGGCTGTTTGTTTGGAGAAATGCGACGATACTCAAGGCCAGGGGAAAGCACCGTACCCGACTGCAAGGCAGCCAGCCGTACTGGACATTCCAAAAATTCTCTGGTTCTCAAAGCCTCCAACGCAATCTTCTGGATTAATAAGAATGTAATGGTGCGTGGCCGGGGCAAAATAAATTGGAACCATCTGCTGCTGAGCTAAAGGCAAACCCACACTTCAAAACATGACCCCTAGCAACTCCTTTCCAAGAGTACTGACCATTAAAAAAAAAAAGCTGTGAAGTATAGTGGAGTCTGATGCAATCCAGCCATCCGAAATACCAGACAGCATGTATCAGATGGAAATGACATCACTAAAGATTAGCAATACTGTTTAATCATCCTTGTTTAACCCCTGAAGGTACACAAGGACCATTTGGATGACCGGATACTATATATATAACATTAAATATATCAACAACTTTAAACTCCTTAAGCTTTGAGTATAAAAGGAAGGGGTTTGTGTTCCCAGGTGGGGTCTTGTTCACGGTGCAGGTAACAGAGCGAGACATCAGGTGAGAGCGACTCACAGCAGCATCAATGGAGCTACTGTCTGCCCGACAACAGGGAGCTCATTTATTGCGATTGGACCAGAGATTGCTGGGCCCTCTCCACCACACGTGTAAAACAGACCTAAAGTGTCCCCATTAGCTCTGACATCAAAAGCTCCTGTGTCATAAAGACATCAAGCTCTGTGTAATTACTGCTGATTGAAGGTACAGCACTGGGACCAGCTCACCTGTGCAAACACACCTGACTCAATTACAGGGCTGTCGAAACTGCGCTGTTACAGGGGAGGGGGCAGTAAGTGCGCAGCACTCTCTAACTACGTCCAGAACAAAATGTCAATGAAGTGATTCAAAGGCTTATAAAAGGGCTTCTCTGTGTGTATGCATGTGTGTAGTGTCTGAATGTACTCCCTGTGGTGTTCTAGTTTAGAAACAATAGTTTGTTGTTCTTGCTCAGTTCTTTCGCACTGGAGTAAAAGCCTGGCTGAATGAATCTAGTCCCTTGTGGAGCGGTAGTTTTAGTGAAGGGCTTTCTATTATCATAGGAGTGACTTTAGGTTTGCTTTCAGTATAAAAATTAAATGTTGTAACAATAAAAAAAGGGCTTAGAGACGGATTCACTTTGCTTATACATCTGTGTGTCCGGGTGTGTGTGTGTGTCCGGGTTTCTCAAACGTCGCTTGCAGCAATGGGATAAGCCTGGTTCTGGTGTACCTTGAGAGCGTTTCAGCAAGGAGATCGAGGTTATATTTTAAAAAGGAAACAGCTCATTAAACACCCCCCTCCACCCCCCGTCAAGCACCTCAGAGTCAACATCCGGCTGCTTTTATTTGTCGAGCGATAAAGAAAAAAAAAAAAAAGAGAAGGTGCAATAAAACAAATGACCTTGAGGGCACGAGCATGGGGGGGGGGGGGGGGGGGCTCATAAACCCAAAATAAATGTGTCACTGACCGCCCCCACCCCCCAACCAAAACCATGTGATTCCATAGAGCAAGACCCCCCCCCCATCCTGTTCCACACGACACGCGAGGGGTCAGGAGAAGAGAAGGAGGAGGCGCTTTATTAAAACACTTAATAAGCTGTTTGTTTAACTTCAGATGAAACAAATCTCATAGTGTGTTCAGAGCATATAATATTAAAACTATGGTTAATATCATTATTATTTCTCTTATGGCCATTACCAATACTTATTTAAACAGGTTTCATGCAAGCCCAGCCCTGAATAATAATAATAATAATAATAATAATAATAATAATAATAATAATAATAATAATAGGTTTAACAGCAGCCCTATTCTTGAACTTCCAGTCCCAGATTCCTGCTGTTTCAGGGGCTGTCGCTCCAAGCTGTTTGAATGGGTTACCCAGTGTCCCGCCACCCACACTCACCAGCGTGTCCATTTCAGAGAGAGCGTCCCGCGGGGCGTCCCGTTTCTGGATGTAGTGCTCGGGGCCGGGGGTGAGGGTGGGGGTCTGCTCCGTGGGAGAGTGGTTCAGCTGGAACACAAAGGGTTAAAGAAACAGCAGTGAGTCGAGTCCGTCCGTCTCCAGCTGCAATCGCGTCCAATCATTCCTCATAACCCACAGGGAAGGAAGTAAGACTCCAGGTTTTACTACAAGCTTGTGTAGAGGGAAGTGTGTCGAGGGGAACAGCCCTGGCCCTTTAGATCCATTCTGGGCTTCTGTTCCATCAGATCCTAAAATTAGTGACTCTTAGCAGGTCCAATACACTGATTTAGGATCAAGTACACAGGCTTCCTCCTTCCTTAAAACAGACTGCCTGTACAATATTTGCTTTTCAGCGAGAGAGAGAGAGAGCGCGAGAGAGCGAGAGGAGAGGAAATGTCACACAAACATCTGGAAGGTTGCTTTCCAAACTTCCTTTGTTTGAGCGAGGCAACTCCTTGAGGAGAGGGAAGGGAAGAGAAGCGAGGGGAGCAGGGCGAATCCCAGAGAAAACCAACACCATCTCCTCCTGACAAACCCCCACGCTCTTCCCACGCTACAGCGACACACACACACTTGTCCAAAGTGCATTCTGAAACAACTCGTCACAACTTATAAATACACAAAAAGATACGTGGCTGGTTTGTACAGAACCTGACCAGCACTAATCCAGGCGCCCCGACAGTAAGGCAGCCCAATAGCAGCGCTAACGGGGGTCTGCGAAGCCAACACGTCTCTTGCAGCGATTCCTACAAATGTTGTAACGTAGCATCCCTCTGAAAAGGACATTCTCTTCCTTACCTCCTTTGGTCAGACAAGCAGAGCCTGTCCCGGTTTTAAAATCTCGTTTAAAAGGCATTTCTTGGTTCGTTTTCAAAAATTACATGTTTTATTAAAAACTATTTGTTTAATAATATTTGCGGCGGTAAAATTTAAATGCGTTCTGCAAGTGCAATATTGTAGCTGTTGTAAAGACTTTGATCACTGTACAGTTTTTTTTTTTTGCACACTATGTTGGCACATACGGTTTCTTTCTTATGCTGCCAGTTTAATAAAACTACAGGACCTGGGTTCAGGGAGTCTGGTGTGCCAGCAAGCCAGGCAGGGACTCTGCAAAATAGTTCCTAAAGAAAAAGTCTTTGCACAGGCAGGGTCTCCTTCACCCATCTGGACCTGCTTAGAGCACACCGTCCGCCCCCCTCAATCAAGAGGGTTATAACTCCTCGGGAAGGAGCAAAAGTTTCACGGTTGAATAAAGAAAAAAAAAAAAAAAGCCTCAGGAGATTTATTAAAAGGTAGGTGTCGGGAAGCGGACCAGGATAGCTTGTTAACAGTTTAGACAATCCCTCCTGTACAAGACAGCGCTCCTTTGTGAAGGTCAGAGAGGAGATTGATCATCTCCTGGGATGGCAAACCGCATTCGCCTGCCACCGTTCCTGTTGCTCGCACGCGGCTTTCCTGTGCATGTGGAGAACGGTGTATCTGACAGTTCTTTGGAATTCTACACCCAAACACGATTCCTTTCAACCTACTACACGAGTCGCATAGAATCTGTAAAACCAGCCCTTAATGTAACAGGGATGGCAATAAGACTCCTATTGCACAGCCATTCCAGGTTTTGATACAAGCTGCATTAGCCACAGTGTGTGTAGGCGACAGGCAGTTTGAGATCCTGATCATTGGAGGGTTTGACCCTTACGTTTGACAGCAGAGTGCAGGGCGGAGGAGTGACCTACCTTGACCTGGAAGGGGTTGATGGTGTTGTTGGTGGTGCAGTTGAGGGGTCCGTGGGTAAAGACCTCCACAGGGTACATCAGCTGGTGACTCTGAATCTTCATTGGACAGTTCAGCTCCAGGACGGCATGGCTTATCAAGCTGGGGCCGTTATTCACCATCTGTGAAGAGAGAGCGACAGCGACGTCAAGGTGGTCGAACGGCAAGAACATAACCTCAAACAAAATGTCTGTCACTAATCCAGCAGTCAAACTGCAGACCGCCCTTTCACTCTGGGCTGCCCAGAGCAGGGCTCCCTCCCTCCCTCCCTCCTCACCTCATACACATGCCTGACCAGCGGCCCGATGTCCTGCTCCATCACAGGACGCTTGCTGGCCTTCCAGTTAACCAGCGGGAAGACCACGTTCTCCGGCTTGGACACCCTGACGAGAAAGAGAGAAAGAAAAAAAGAAAAAGAAAGAGAGGAGGTCAGCCAGCACAAGACAGCTCATGACAGTCATCCTTTACCCTCTTAACCACTGAACCCATCAAACATACAACTGCCTCCCAAGACAGCTCTGCATCATCTCTCAATATAATATCCGTTCAGGGGTCAGTAGCGTGAAAGCCCCGGTCTTGTGACCTACAGTACATTCTTAGTCTTTCATTGCAATGCATATTCCTTTGTATGATGCCTCCACTATATAGAGCAGGGGTCCTGGAGGGACACTCCACTCCAGGGTTTAACAGGTAAAATGAGACCATGAACGACTTCAGGGTCTGGATGGAGGTTTAATTGGTTCCATTAAACATTTTAGAACAGGGTTTGGAACAAAGACCTGGACTGGAAGAGCCAGCTTTGACCACACATTTAAAACAGAGCCAGACTGGAATCAGAAACCCACCTTACTGTAGTAGAGTGGTCCCTCCCATTACTCCCCTGTGTTTAAGAACTGCTTTTAGTTCAGTCCTTGATTGAGCTTTACATGCAGTATTACCAAGTGAAAGATTCTAACTAAATAGTAATTATTTTGAGAAACGTTTTGACTAGAAGGCTTTCCCCAATGTCTTTAAAAACGCTCCCGTATATGTTCCATTGAACTGCGGCTTCAGTATCACAGCAAGTCTCTGCAGCAGCTTGTGTTCAATTAAAGAATTGTATTATTGATAGTGGAACTCACCCCTGGAAGATGACCTCTGCCAACACTGCGACTTCCAGCTTGTACGCAGCGACTTCACTGCGGGAATTCATCTCGTTTTTACTGCAGAAAAAAAAAAAAAAAAAAAAACAAACTTCAAATTTTACAACTGCAATAGCATAGCCTCTTCCCAGCTCTGGTCGGGGCAGTGCTCCTCTCTCCTGGGCTCCTTCTCTGGGGCACAGCGCTTGGCACAGGCAGTCAGGCAGAGGAAGCTCCAGCCATGACCCACAAAGCTGTCTGGAACAATGAGTCATGGGTTGGAACAAAGAAACACACACACACACACACAGAGGAGGAAATGAAGCAGGAGCAGACATGGAAATCAAAGGCAGTAGAATATTTGTCAGAAAAACAATGGAGGGAATGTAAATAATGTGGTACGATTATATTTGCACTGCAGCGCACAGAAAGTGTTTCTTCAAAATCGTCTGAAGCTCTGTTCTACATTTTCCATATATCGGTCTATGGATTAGTTCCCTTGATCAGTCTAACTTGACCAGATCAGCTAAACTAAAATTAACCGGATCTTCCCATTGGTACGCTGCAATTGAGACTCGTTTAGTTCAGTTCCTGGGGAATTTTCTAGCACTGAAGTGGAGTCCGGTTGAAGTGGACTAAACCATTTGCGTCGTCCCGCTTACCTTCTGATCTGGAAGTCGAACTGCACGGTCCTCTTGGAGTCCTTCAGGTGCGGCACAGTGAAACGCAGACCCCCCCAGAGCTGTGGAGAGAGGAGGGGAGGGTGAAGAAGTGTTGGAACAGCATCCCAGCGAGAGCAGCGCTGAAACAGACCAGCTGGCTCAGCAACACCGCCACGGTCCCACACGCTTTTTTATTTTATTTAAACTTTGTCCCGTCTCCTGCTGCAGCTGTTTCACACCTGACTGTGAGGGAAATGCAAGTTTCTCTCCCTTCAGCTTCCCCTCGGCTACACTGTTAGACTAGGGAGGGCTGCCTGTCTAGACAATGTTTTTTTATATTTTGCCACAGTTTAGATACAGTAAAATCAAGATGCACTGCCATTCCTAATAGTGTTGCATCACACACACACACATTGTAGCTTTCTCTTAAACTCCTGGGTCGTGGTTCTTGACTGAATTCTTGCTAGATCCAGACTGGCTTCCTCGAACCGTTTCGCACAACTGGAAACGCAAATTCCCTTGAAACACATACTGCAGCTTTCATTTCAAGGGGCCTATTCCTCCCCCTCACCCCCCCACCTCATGCATTCATGAACTTAAAACAAAATTACATAAAATAATAATTCTTCCGGCATCCACTTCGAATTCCAGTTTGAAGAGATAATAAAATAAAATGAAAGCGACCCTGGTAAAAGTGTGGTGGAGAAGTGGGCCATACCAGTGAATGCAGCCCCCACTCCCACTCCTGGAAATACAAAGTGGGATCCCAGACTGATCCAGCACACAAACGGAAACAGGACCAGAGAGGAGCAGAGGCAATGCTGCTCAATCCAAAGCGCTCTCTCGGTCTCTCTCACATACAGGATGCGCTCTCATGTCTTTCCCTAAGGAAGCCAGCGTTCGCTCAGCAGCCCCGGTGGAGTCTATATTTAAAACAGGCAGCAGCTTCCTCCCAGCATGGCTGCTTGCTGCCGCCTTCCTGAGAATCAGACACCTTCCTTAGATTAGAGAACTTTATTTTATTTTTATTTTTTTTTCTAAGTTCCTGATTTCAGTTAAATTTGCTAGAACTTGTTCTTGTTGCTAAAAACACGTTCTTGATCACACAGTTGAGGGATGGAAATAAGCCTCCTGTTGCACAGCAGTTTGATCCATTAAAACACACCAGAGATCAAAATCAAGCACATATTAAAACCTGGAAGGGGTGAAACTGCTATGCAATACCAGTCTTGATATCAAACTCAATCTTCAAAACTACAGAGATGGAAATATTCAGTCCACATTAATAAGGCAGATGTTGTTGATCTTGTTTATTCTGACCCTTTTGAAACCTATAGACTCCTTCATCACAAAGTCCAGCGGCCCAGTAAGAGGCTGGCACACTTACGCTGGTGCCGGACCGCATGGGGTTCCCCAGGTCACAGATCACCACTCGGGTCTGGTTCTCAGTCTCGTAGCTACAGGCGAGCTGGGACAAGCTCTGCAACACAAAACACCGACATTAAAATCACACGTGTGAAAAGACAACACAGTAAAAAGGACAAATCAAAATTCTTATGTTGTGTATAGATCATACGACATAGATCAAAAAGATTAAAATAACTGTTCTGTTTAAAAGTAGTTCAGTTTTGTGATTTATAACAAGTTAATATGTGGTGTGTAATGTCTCATGATAAAACATGGCTAGGAATAAGACTCCCATTGCATAGCAGTTTGACCCATTCCAGGTTTTACCAGGAGCTTGATTAGTTGCAGTGTGTAACGGCAACAAGCTGAGGTGCATCTTCTTAAATTCTTTGTAAAACCAGGAATGGATCAAATTGCAATGCAATGGGAGTCTTTCCCTCCCATCCCTGTAAAACCCCACAGAACCAGCCAAACCGCACCAGGCGACATCTCTGTTATATAAAAGAATAACCCAGCTGTGCTCCCACCTCGTTGTTTCGCACGATCCCGCTGTAGTCGGCCTCTGGGGGCGGAACCACGTAGAGCTCCGCCTCATAGGCCCCGCCCTCTCCCTCGTTGCAGGCGTTGAAGGTGAGCGTCAGAGAGTTGTCATCCCCGAGGTGCACTTCCTTCCTGTCCCTGCAGACAGAGGAGAGAGGACCCAGTCAAGACAGCGCACAGCAGCACACAAAGAAACAAGCCATCAGCACACAGTTTTACAGTGTAGCATGTGTCTGAGCAACAGAACATAAAAAGATTCCATATGAGGCACAAGCAGCTGATTCCAATTACACAGACCCTCATAAAGAAGGCCAGAGGAAGCAACGGAATGGAGACTTTTCATAGGGCTGGCTGGCTGGGGAGCCCTGCCTTTAGACTGTTTCAGGAGGGGTAAAAACGGTTACACACGCAGCAAGAGAAACTTGTTCATTTAAAAAAAAGGTGTCTTGTTACTAGTTTCCGAACGTCAACAGCACTCTGGGGGAAAGTTCCAAAAATACAATGTGGAATTTCAACATCGCTGAAGTGGAATGAAATCACCCAGCCGCTTCTCAGATGACATTTCATTTCAAAAGCTGCTTCTCTATTTTGACTGTTCTTGCCAAGCACCCACATGCTGCCGGGCTGTACAGAAGTCGAAGCTGCTGCTTGCATGGAATAGCCTGCAAATAGGCTAAAACTGGGAACATTAAACAAAACATCCTGTGCTTCTAAATGAGCCCCCACCCCAGGTAAAGAGCCTTAAATGGGCCCAATGGCCTTACTTGGATGTACCTGACAAACAGCAAACCCAGAATTACACTGGGAAGGGCTTTGGGGTGAAATGGTACAACGAAGATGTTTTGGTATTGGGTAATACTAACCCTAGCAATGGTGACAAGCTGTGAAAAAAAAGAAAATCAGATCCCCCCCCCCAAAAAAGCGGGTTTGAGTGCAGGGTAAGCACTTCCAAAGGGCTGCTGCTGCTCGATTTCTTTCCGTTTCTTAATCTTATAAGACCTGCTAATCTTGAGAACGCACCCAGATGTCTTCAATCAAAACTGGCTGACAGTCCTTCCAGGGCTTCAAAAAGCAACCAGATTTCTTAAGTATTTTTTTTCCGTCACTTTGATCTTAAGATTTCCTCCCTGCTCCCTATGCATTTTTTTTTCTAATTTGGCAGACTGCACCAGCTGGTAATTGTGCTTTCCACCTGCTCTCTGCACCACGTCTGCATGTTTGTATATTACAGCGCATGTCATTAGGAGACACACTTTCCGGCTGAGGCCTTCACTCGACTGCTACACTCTGAACCTCATAGCCTCCCTCCCGCTGAACTTCCACTGCACAATGATCGGGAAAGAAAGAGAACGACACCTGATGAATTACTATTCAATAAATGGAGCCAGTTCCAATGTTTGGGTGTCATGAGTCAAATTGGACAATGACATCATTAAAATGTACGGTACACAGTGATCGTGGCGACAGCGGGGCTGCAGAGGCTTGTAAAAGTCTGATGGGATTGTGATCGGAGAGCAAGCTTCTTACCCGTGGACTGTGAGCTTGAGATCTGGGACACAGATGTTGTCATCCCCACAGTCGAGCTGGATCTGAGCCTGTGTGCAAATCAGAACAAAAGAAACAGACGTGTTAATAGAGAGACACACACACACACACTTCATAACTCCTCTTGGTCAGTTACCGTACTAAAATGACAAGGCAGGCGCCAGGAATTTCAACAATCAGGCCTCTGGATGAACAGATTGCCCTTCTGACCAGCAGGCTTCCCCAGCAACCCACAGTGACCCCTGAAAACAGACCGCATCCTTACAGGAGGAGAAATCCCACAGTTTAGCACATGGGCCGAGAGAGAGCGAGCGAGCGAGCGCGCGCGCGAGAGAGAGAGAGAGAGCGAGAGAGAGAGAGAGCGAGAGAGAGCGCAGCTCCCTTTCAAAATGCACAGCACTACAGAACACTGTCTCAATCACATTAATCGTTTCCCCATGCGCTCTTGACTCGCATATGAAAATAAAATAAATAAATAAATCCACGAGCTGCCAAATCAAAACTCTTTGTGCGGTTGTTTCTAATTAAGAGAACAGGGGGGGGAGATTATTAAAAAGCACCAGAATGCCAGCCGTACGGCTTCAGCTCCAAACATCAGCCGAAATGAGATGCTGGACGCGGTTCAGAACAAAAACAAGGATTCAATTCCACTGATTACACTGGCTTTGAAGCTGTGGGCACATGCGTCTCGATGCACACGCTCTGCCAGCAAATTAACAACCACTTACACTGCGCTTTCCACTCGCAAGTCTGACCTGGCTCTGAAGACTCCTATGCGTTATATTGACCATGCTCCAAGCTGGCTTTGGTCCTGTTTTGACTAAGGGGCACGGCCCCCATTGCAACCTCACTGTACAGAGAGCGTGAAGTTAATGCGACGAGCGTTGCGCTTCTCCGAGCTCACAAAACGATTTTAACATCCCTTGTGCATGTTCAGGTTAACGAGTGTCCTTACTTGACCTCCAGTATGTAGATCACTATTGATCCGGGAGATGGCTGTATTGCTGGTACAGTTGAACAGGAGACTGCACAACCTCTGTTTTCTAAAAGGGCCTCTCTGTAGCAGAGACAGAGTGAACTGGTTGGCAGATTCTGTGCCCTGGGGCTTAAGTAGAAACCACTGGGACTCGGTATGCTTGTGACCAGGTGGAGACTAAACGTCATGAGAAATACAGAATGAATTAATCTTCTGAGCTTTGGAAAAGCTTGCAGAATCAGGAGATATAGATATATATATAGTACTATTACCTTCATCATTATGATTTTTATGGAAAGGAGCCAGTCTGACATTTAGATTGATTGGGGACTCGTTATTGATATTCCTGACATCCCTCCAGCATTGAAATACATGTGTTGCAGCCATTGTTCATTCATTTGCCATGCATCTGGTTCAGATTATGCAGTATGTAAGTGCGTGTTCGTGTATAGCATCGTTCATGCTGTACAACACTGTACACACCAACACCATTTTTAGTTTATTATAGTCCATAATACATCTATTGTTCAGTACGATAAAGAATCAAAACTGAAAATTATCAATAAAATCTTGAGCAATTATTGTTCCAACCCTTGACATACAAGACGTTGGCAGCCAGTACTTCAGCTGATGGGTTCAATACAGTACAGCATAGGGGAGGGGAGTCTGGGTGCAAACCAGCAACCCTCCACACCGCAAGTCAGCGTCTTAACCGCTGTACAAGACTGCCGGGCTCCTGTGCAGGTGTGGCTGCACAGCTTTTAACCTCATCTCCTCTCACTGTCAGGGGACAGAATCCGTGAAGACTGTGTGTCACACAACGCTGCCGGTCGCATATGCAGATACAGTCTGCTCTATAAAAGGCTTGCAGATATTTCTTTGCATCACATCACATGCCTGTGCATGTGTTCCTCATCTCTCTTGCCTGTTATTTGCCTGGCTGGCTGGCACGCTCGCACGCCAAATTAGAGGTCTCTTTATAAAATCAAGACCCAGAACAGTCCAGGGAAGAAAGAAAAAAGAAAAAAGTAAAAGTGAACACACTTTTAAAAAACCTCCCTCCCTCTTCTTGTCGTACTTCAGAACAGAACATGCTGTGGCTACCAGCCACAGATGTGCATAAATATAAAACAAACCCACCCAAAAAAAAAAAAAAAGGAGCGCTCTCCCGTTACAGCTCTGGGCATAGTAACTCTACAGCGGATTATCTAAAGCAGATTGCAGATCTGTGTGGGGCAGCAGCAGCAGCAGCAGTGTATTCAAGACCAGGAACTCTAGGAGCACAGCTAACTGAATTAAGCTCTCAGGTAGTGGATCGCACTTCAATACAGCGTAAAGTTTCACCTCTGAATCTCTAGGTTTACTAGTAGCAGTTGCTCATGCAGCTATATATTAGGAACGATTTATTTAACAAGGAGACTCCTGGGCTCCTGATCATTTTAATAGACTTCATTGAGGGGAGTGCTGAACCCCAGGACTGGGCTGGCGTGAGTGAGTAAGCCCCGTTTCCAGCTCGGTTCTGGTACCTTCTGCTCGATGAGGTCCTGGGTCTGGTAGTTGAGGATGGGCTGCAGGCCGTGCCGGTCCGCGGGGGCGAGGGGGTCCAGACTGAAGTTCAGGGAGAGATAAATGGAGGAGAGCTTGTCCCTGAACTCTGACTCATCCTGAAAACACAGAGAGAACATGGTCTTAATGCTAATCCAGGACAGACAGCTATCTATACCCAGAACAGGGTTTTTTCTTATTGGGTATGCAACATTTACTGACACTGCACTACCTGTCTTGTGTTTGTAATGTAAATGTTATTTTAATAACCCCCAATACTAACCAGTGCCCCTATTCATACCCGTGGGACAACCACCTCAAATGGAACCTATTCTATTGCAAAGCAGTTTAAACTATTTCCGGTTTTACTACAAGCTGGCCACATTGAGATGTAAAACCAAGGTGCTATTGGAAGTGACTCTGCAGCAGCAGTTGTTGATGCATAGTTCACACCCTAGTCTCCAAGTCGCTCTGGATAGAATGGTCTGCTAAAATTACAAAATTCATAACAAGCTCAGGTGTGCCATTAATCTCACATCAAAACCAGGCAATGGATCACAGTGCTATGCAATTGGAGTCTTATTTCCATCCCTGCTATGAATATGGTACGGAGGAGGAGGAGGAGGAGGAGGAGGAGGGTTGGGCAGGGGGTCGTACCCTCAGGTAGATCTTCATCTCCCTGCAGATCTCTCCCAACCCGTTCTGCACACTGATGGTTTGCTGCAGGCTGGGCTGCCTGGACTGCAGGAAGAGAGCCCGCTTCACCGCTCCCTTCTGCTTCAGCCGGTCCAGCTGCAGCTCCACGTTGAAATCTGAAGGAGAGTGAAACCCAGGTGAGGAGACTTCAGCAAAATCGGGAACGGCCAGCTGGCACCGCCCGACTTGGAAGATGACCGTTCCACAGTCATCTGTGACCAAGGCTTACAGCTTTACCTTTTGGAACACAGGACTACGGTGCTTAAACTTTTTGGCTAACTGTTTAACCCCGCTGGCTCTTGCTAGACCTCGAAAAGAAAGTGCTACATGACTTTCTGAAATGAGGAAGTGTGGCAATGTGCCCGCCCCTGTGTGCATATGTGTGTTATGTGTTGTATGTTGCGTGCGTGTGTTAATGTTGGTGTATAGTCATTGTTACACGGGATATAAACGGGTCTGTGTTTCACGTGTATTTAAAAAGTGTAGATTTGTATTTAGGCACGAGGAGGGCACAAATCACTTCACGTGCTGGTTAAATGTAATATGTGAGCACAGGGTTGCACAGAATTAATTCACATGCTGGGATTCAAGTGAATAATTAATTAGTAATTGAATCCCAGCACAACAGTATATATAGATGCACGTTTCTTCACTCGGGGTTGGGTGTTCGAGAGTGGAGAATGGGTGAGAAGGAGAAGGAGAAACGTTAAAGTAAAGTGAAATAATCTATAAGTGTTGGTACTCACCGTGTTTGTTTGTCTCTCCGTGCACCGTTTGTTAAGTGTTTCGTACGTTTTGTTTGTCTATTTATTTTGGCGCAAGTGCCGTGTCCTGTTTTGTGTTTAAAACCTTTTATTTTCTGTGCTTTTTATTAAATGCTGAGCGAAAGCATTCGCTCAGCTCCACCAAACCACAAGTCTCTGTCTGTTTATTTCCTGCTTCTGGTCTGACGCCACCCACTCCGGCCATCTTTGTGACAGGAAGTCACACACGATAGGTGGGCAAGCTAGCACCTTGGAGGGGGAGGGGGTGCTTAATTCAATACTGGAGCAGTAGAAACAGAATTTGCACACATGCAATAAAAATGGCAATTGCACCTCCTACAGAATATAGGATTTAAGCAGCTGTGCAGTATCGGTCAAACAGTTGTGAGAGTCGGCTGATGACAGGAGGGGGCTGAGGATTTGCAAGCAGAGACACAAATCGCAGCTCTTACCTATGCGGTCTGAAAGGTGCTTCCCATTCGCGTGGAGACAGAAACCAAGGGTGACACTGCGGGAAAAGAAATGAGAGAGATGAATAAACTGCTGAGTCCCATTGCAATCATACCTGCAAAATGCCACATACAGGGCTGAGCAGTGCGTGTGCATGTGCATGTCTCTGCATGGGTGTGTGGGTGTCCCTCCTCCACAGCAGCTGTGAACAGTTCTGTGGGTGCTATGAGAGTGTGATTTCCGATCGGGGAACTCAAGCGGAAGTCCCTGGCTGGGGTAGTAACAAGGGCATGAGGTTTGGTGTTCGGTGTCTGCTCTGCACTTTGCCATTGTGGTTTCTCCATAAAAGGAGTCTGCAATCTTTTATTCTTGCTTTATAAATGCTTCTGTTAAAAAAAAAAAAAAAAAAAAAAAAAAAAAGTGCAGGGCATGTATATAAAAAGTGAAAAAAGATGCACCCCTGTTAGTTCATTCTCTATCTCACTATCTGGAAAGCAGAACCACTGAAGGCTGCCCTGGGGCTTCTGGCTTTAATAGTGATCCCATGATGTCTGCTGGCGATTACAGCACAGCAATGACATCGCTACCACTGGCCCCGCCTCCTATCCCCTTAATCCACAATCCCACGCTCCAGTGGAGGGGTGGGGCAGTGATGTATCCCAGCTGTTTTGCCCACTGAACAATATATCTCATTCACTGGAGGAATGACCCCTCCCCCCCCCACATCGCCAAGCAACTATTTCTCTTAAAAAAGTTTCATGCCACACATTTTCCTCTCACCATCCGTCACAGAAAACCAACATTCTCTCAATTAAAATATTCCTTTAACAAGCTAAACCAAACCCTAAAATAAAAGAAAAAAAAGGTAGACCATATAACAAAAACATTAAATATTAAAACCAGGGATGGAAAGAAGACTCCCATTGCACAGCAGTTTAATCCATTCCTGGTTTTCCTATGTGTCTAATAAGACACGCCTGAGCTCGTTACCGACACACACACTGTGGCTAATCAGCCCTTACCAGGAGACGGGGACGCTGGTGTTGACCCCGTTCTTGGTGGTGTTGATGGAGCACGCCTTCTCCTCCGGATTGATCATGGCGGGGTACACGAAGAGCGTGGCGCTGGCGTTCACGATCGGGCGGGCCCTGGAGAGTCACGGAAACATCAGGGATGGAAGTGAGACTAAGCAACATCACGGATCACACTGAGCTGCTTGTCATGAGAGCATGCGAAAAAAGACAGGAGCTACTGGGCTGCCAGACACCATAATAAAAAGTTACCTGTATAGAACTGCCTTGTCTACTCCAAACGCCCCGACTAGGAGATCTGAAAAAGAAGTTGCAGATCTCTTAAAATCCCATTCTACCTGTCCATAACTGCATTCAGCGTTCACGTCACTCCCCTCCTGCACCAATTGATTATTTTAACATTATTCAGTCCACACACACCACCATTCCAGGAATGGAAATAAGACTCCCATTACACAGCAGTCTGATCCATTCCTGGTTTTACTACAAGTTTAAAGATCACACACCTGCACTTCCTTCCTATATACTGTGGCCAATCAAGCTTGTAGTAAAACCTGGAGTGGATAAGGCTGCTATGCTATAGGGGTCTTATTTCCATCCCTTGCCACTCTCTCAGAAGCAGCCACAGGGTGGTTTCCGTAGTTACCTGGGTAGCCATTCCCGTCGAGGTCCTTGCCCCCACGCATGGCATAGCCGAAGCTGGCTGGCAGGCTGCTGGACGCCCACTGCCCCACCAGCACCTGGGATGGGGTGTCCCGGAGCCCCCTGGCCCCGCCGTTATAGATGTAGACCCGACCCTGCTGCTCCTCGCCGCCGAACGGACAGCTGACTGCAACGTCTGAGTGAGGAGGAGATCAACACACAATGAGAGGATACAAGAGCACACATCCTGTATAGAGGATTTACCAGAAAGAGGGTTAGAGATCACACACTACAGGGATGGAAATACTCTTGTTGCATAGCAGCTTGATCCGTTCCTCTCACCGTTGAAGCCGTCCTGGTCCAGGTCTCCGAGGGGGGCGATGGAGCTCCCGAATCTGCCGAACACCTCAGAACCTGTCAGTGTCTGGGGGGAGGGGTCCTGCTCCAGGGGGACAGTCTGCAGGTACAGGTATGTGCGCCCCACCTCCTCAAGCCTCCCGTCTGAACCCCTCACCATGAACATGGGGGCGCCCACGAGGAGGTCATCCAGACTAGAGAGAGAGAGAGAGAGAGAGAGAGAGAGAGAGAGAGAGAGAGAGAGAGAGAGAGAGAGAGAGAGAGAGAGAGTCGGTCACTGTTCCTTTAGTCTGTTCAATGGTTTATTAAGTAATGTGATCAAAAAACTACAGGAAGTCAGAAACCTGCCTCAAAAGGTTTTTTATAACGGTCTGTACTTTTAGTTTTGAAACAAATTATATTTTCGGTTCTTTGATGTAAATTCAACTTAATGCCATGAGCTCTTTCAAACACTCGGAACACCTGGAAATTTATTTGTAATAAACGGTTTCGGCTTTCATCAGCGTACTCATCTGCAGAACCCTAAAGACACCCTTGCTTCCGCTGTTCAGTAGCATGCTAGTGCTGAATGCAATGACCCTTGGGGTTGAACCCAGGCCCCCCCTCTCCTCAGCTTGTGTCTGTAAAGAGAAAGCCCCACTCGCAGACTCCAAGCTCATCCCAGCCCTGACTCACCCATCGTTATTGACATCAGTCACAGCCACAGCGTAGCCAAAATAGGAGCCCATCTGGAAAATATTACAGAAAAGAAAAAAAAATAAAAACACATCAGTGTCTAATTACACAGATAGGAATTTATGATGGTGCAGGATTCTCCTCTTCCCTGGAATCTCATTTCCTTATATTCCACGCCCCCGTAACTAACTGGCTATCCAAGACTGCTTTATTCCCTCCTCCTCCTCCTCCTCCTCCTCTCTCACTACTCTTACCGCTTCTAAAATGCTTTACTCTGTCATTAAAATAAAGTCAAACTCACCTGCTCTCCCGAATAGTTGAATATGGATTTCAGGTCAGTTCCATTCAGTACAGCCACCTGGATGAAGATCACATAATTATTATTAAACAGACAAATCACCCCAGGTCTGCCTCGGTGCATCCTTATCTTTGAACAGGACACCTGTGTTCAATACTTAAAATGAACCTGATCTGGGGTTAATTAGAATAACAAAATCACAGCTGAATTGTTTGCTGAAATTGCAATTATAAATGGTATTTGTTAAATTACAATTAGGTATAATCATACTGCAGGAGTTACAATTACACTAAAAAATAAAGTATGAATTACACACCAACATATTTACTCTAAATAACCAGCAATAAATCACAGGTACTGGCACTGCATGGTCCGGTAGAGAAGATGACGGATGGAGACACAAGCAGATCAGACAGACAGATACACATTCTATATGTGACAATCCATACAAGAGTTTACCACAGTCATTATACAGGTTCCGTGGCTAGCTTCTTATAAGGAAATTCAGTGGTATGATTACTTACATAACCATTTATCAGAGCTCCCTTTGGCACCCCGGCTACAAAATCTAGAAAGAAAAATAAAGACAGGGATTGAAATACGACTCCCTTTGCATAGCAGTTTGATCCATTCCTGGTTTTACTACCAGTTTAACAAAATGCACCTGAGCTTGTTACCTATACCCTGGGTCTATTCCAGCTAGAATTAAAACCTGGACTGGCTGAAACTGCTATGCTATAGGAGTCTTATTTCCATCCCTGCACAGTATATCTCACTTGCATGGTACAATAGTAGATTTTTTTTTTCCCCCCATACATGCCATCAATTTGTTCTTCCTGCAAATGACAATCCTGTCAATTATTTTATTAGCTCAATGATGCATTGCTCTCTGACTCACCTTCATCTGCATCTCCAGTGAACTCTCCCACAGCCACAGAGTAACCTGAAACCCAAACAGACCGGTCACACTGCAGCCTCCGAGCCCCCTGCTAATAAAACCAGCCTGTACTGCACCTGCAACCTGGCTCCAGATGTGCTGGAGCCAATATTCAAAGACAACGCTGCAGGACAGGCAAAAATAACCACGCTGGTATTGAAACAGAGCTTCAGAAAATGACTGTAAAAAAGATATCATGCAAAACACACCAATGTGTAATCAATCAAACACCCCTGCGTCGCCCCCGAGACTCACCCAGGTAGCTGTCGTCGTACGACACGTGAGCCTGCCGTGTCTGGATCTCCCCTCCCACCTGCGTGATGAAGTACTCTGAGAAATACGACTTGACAATCTCCTCCTGAGTGGCAGAGATCAGCTGACCTGCGGACACGACAGCCCAGAGTTAGAAACGTGGCATCAGTCACAAGCCGTGGGGTTTCAGGACGGTCCGGTGCAGTGGAGGGGGGGGGGGGGGGCGCAGGGAGGGGGGATATTATATATTTAAGAGGTTTTTTGCTCGGGGAAAGTCATGCAGAAAAGCATCCCTGGATTATCACAACAGTTCAATTATTTGAACACTCCCTGGTCCCTGGTTAGTTCCGATAACAGAGGTTTTACTGTATAGGGATGGATATAACACTCCCATTGCATAGCAGATTGATCCATTCCTGGTTTAATGAGACACACCCCTGAGCTTGTTACCTATACACTGTGGCTAAATCAAGCTCGTAGTAAAACCTGGAATGGGCAAAGCTGCTATGCAATAGGAGTCTTATTACCATCCCTGTTATGGTGCAATGGGGTATTGTTTTGGTTTAATGGGGTATTGTTTTGGTTTTGCACTCTGGGTGACAGAACCACAAAAGCACTCTCACACACCCCCACACACAACAACAGACAGTGTTAGCAGCACATAGGAACAGATTGTAAAGCTACTGGATATGAAGATTCAGTACGAGACAGACAGTC
Source organism: Acipenser ruthenus (assembly GCF_902713425.1). NCBI lineage: Eukaryota > Metazoa > Chordata > Actinopteri > Acipenseriformes > Acipenseridae > Acipenser > Acipenser ruthenus. The sequence continues at coordinate 9,556,081 of NC_081230.1, forward strand.
TGGTTTCCACAGATCTCCTCCACAGGATGCCTTACCTTGCCAGAAGAAACTTCCTGGTCCGCCAAGGACGACCCTCCCCCTCTGCAACACAGGACACGCACACATTAGAGACAGTCTATCATGGTTTTCTGCACTGGATTGCATTTATAAGCTGCTTGGATCCAGGCCACAGTGACTGAACACTCTGGTCCTGTCAAGCAGTGCTGCAGGAACAGATTATTTGGATCGAGCGCTCCGCAAAAATCAGGGGCTGACAATCAGGGGAGAGTCGCTGCTGTCGATCGGGCTGATTTACCCTTCAGAGTGAAACGAGTGAAGAAACAGCTGCTTGGGTCTGTGATGATCGCTGCTTTCAGACTGTGGAGAACAGCGATCCACACAAACCCAAGCAGCGGTTTCACTCGCAATGGTAAAATCAGCCCGATCGACTCCAACGACCCTCATCTGTGGAGAGCTCCATCTAGACAATTGAATAATCGGTTTGTGCAGCTGTTCTGTCCAGGTCAGATTCAATGGCTATAATGAATTCATGAAGTACGCTAGGACGTGGTTAGAGACTCTTACCTTGGTGAAATCAGCACTGAAACCGCCCTGGCAGTATCCCTGACCCCCTGAACCATTCCGATCTAACAAAACGCACACAGAAAGGTTAGTTAGTCTTCTATACAGAACACCAAGGGTACCACAGAGATGGAAATAAGACTCCCACTGCATAGCAGTTTGATCCATTCCAGGTTTCACTAGGGGTTTAATAAGACCCACCTGAGCTTGTTCCCTGAACACACTGTGTCTAATCAAGCTGGTAGTAAAACCTGGAACGGGTGAAGCTGCAATGCAATAGGACTCATTTCCAGGCCTGTAGCAGGAATGTATTTCACTGTACCAGTCCCAGGATCCTCACCCGAGCGGCAGGGCGCGTACTCCACAAACTCTGTGAAGTTACCGACTGACAGGAAGCAGGTCCCTGTGGCGTCGGAGCCAGCCTCGTCCTTCTGGGTCCTCCAGTGATAGTGCGGGGCGCAGGCCTGCAGGGGCAGAGGGACAGGGTAATTCAACAGACCCCTCAAAAACAAAACTTCACAGTTCTTTAGCTCTAACCACTAGACCACTATGCCGCCCACCCAGTCCCTTGGCTTGAACAATAAAACCACACCGCCTCACACCCTCCCAGTCCCTCTTCAGCTCTGCCCACTAGCCCCCACTGCCTGCCTGCCTCCCTCCCAGTCCCTCCGCTCCATCTTACCAGTACAGTGCCGTTATGGGAGCGCACAGTTGCTCCGAACCACTGATTGGATTTGAACTCTGCCTGTTCTGTGGCGTTGATGATGACTGTGGTTCTGTCCCCTGTGGGAGAGAGGAGACCAGGCATGAACTCTACTGCCAAGGAAATATGAGAAACTGTAAAAAGGACAGAAAACAAAAAAGCAGCCGAGTAGACAAAGGCACGACATCTTAAAAGTTATGGGGGGGGCAAGAAAAAAGCTTTGTCAACTAGGATGAAGTTTTAGGTTCCGTGTTCACACCCTGACCCCTGGTGACCCCTAGCCTAAAGGAATCAGCGGCCATCTGTTGTGTAACACAACCAGTAAAACATGAAACCAGATAGCAATCAGAACTGGGCTGGAGAAGACCGACTGTGCTCAGGAAGAGAGAAGCAACCCCGAGCTCCCAGCCTGTCCACAAGCATCACTCTCATTGTGGGGGACTGGTGACCTGTGCAAAGGGGCCTGCAGGGCAGATAGCTGCTCCAGCCTCTATTCACCTTCAGCCACCAGGACGGACAGATCAGGTGATCATATTAAATTCACTCAATACTCCAGGGAGCGGAAACAGGGTGGGTCTTTTTGTTTGTGTTGATTGATGATAGCGGAGCTCCTTGCGTTTGTATTCATAGTAAAAGGTTTGAAACTCGCACTAGCCCTGCGTTTCAGAACTTGCACGTTAGGAATGTTATTTAAAACGACTAGGTGCCAGGAGTGTGAATAACCTCAGGTCCCTGGTTAGTCTCTTCTGAACCGATTGCACTTCTCATCACAGCGTGAGAAAGTCACATCTGAGAAATCACGTCAAATAAAAAAAAAAAATTACAGGTGCAGGAAGGAGCCATTAGCATGAAACTGCATTCACCAGGGATGGAAAGAAGACTCCTGTTGCATAGCAGTTTCCCCCATTCCAGGTTTTACTATGAGCTTGATTAACCACAGAGTACAGGTAACAAGCGCAGGTGTGTTATTAAAATCATGCTAAAACCTGGAATGGATCCAACTGCTATGAAATAAGAGTCTTATTTCCATCCCCGATTCATGCTCAGTTGCAACTAACACTAATAGTAAAAATCTCTCTGCATCTCACTAAATTCAGTAGCACCTTTCACAGGCATAATATACAATATATATATTTTTTTACCTTCAACATAAATCAAAGAAAGACAGCAGCCTGGTAGAGTTTCCTCTACCCATCAGTCATTTGAACACACTCACAATGCAGCAGCAGCTTTGACACAGACAGGTCGAATAGGGATGGCGTCCCTTTAAATCACACTCAAATACCTCCTGTGCTCACACCCCCCTTCTCTCTTTCTCCCCCACAAAGCTCTGATCACAGTTGAAGACCTCCCTAATTTATCCCTCCCCGGAGCCCGTTTAACAGTTCAGAAGGTCTTATTAAACTTTAATGGAGTTGCTCCCGAGCGCACTGGAAATTCCCCCGAAATCGTGAGCCATGTGAAAGCCTATGTGAGCTTCAGGGACCGGACTGGACACAGACAGCAGCACAGCACTACCCTGGCAGGGCAGTCTGGTGGCGAGGGCAGAGGGACAGAGTGGGTGCATCTGTATAAACAGACTCTGGTGTGTTCATTCATTCCTTCCTTCTATTGTTTTGCTCAAAGCTTTCGTCAGCGTTATTACATCACTACTTGCCTGTCCGCTTGGATTCTTTTTGGCCTTTTTTACGACCGTGACATCAGCAGCGTTCTGTGTCCCTGTCAGCTGGGCTGGGTTACACTAAACAAGACCAATTAAAAACTCCCAATGAAGTAACTGCTCAGACAAACAGTCCAGAGCCTTGACTCCTGCCTGCCTCCCACTCTCCTCTTAAACCCCAGAGTTATTGAGGCGAAAACTCAAAACGCCCCCCTCCCTCCGAGGAACACAAAGAACCCTTTTTCCAAATTCTAACCCCCCACCCCACTGCAGGGCAGAGTGATACTGCCTGCGTTGAGCCATTTGTCACCCCCCCGCCCCGCCCCTCACACCCACAGGCGGGGTTCAAAGAGAATCTGCTCTTCAGACACACTCCAGGGGTACCGGCAAGGCAGGGGGGCGATCAGTGAATAATGTCTTTAAATTTGGGGGGGTAGGGGGTTAGTTGAAAACACTAGAGAAAGGTGTCGCTTCAACACAGCTAGAGATCTGCTCTGATGGGTAGAGACAGACAGACAGACGCACAGAGAGGCACAGACAGACGAGCAGACACACACAAGCAAGCACAGGGACACACTTGCAAACAAACACATTTTGTACAGTGTAATTATAGCGTCGCTATTCCTACAATATGTAACAATTAAACGGTGATGCAAGCAATTTAAGCAGTTGGCTAAAAATAAATTATCCATAACTTTAAAAAACTCTAGGGTACAACTACTGTATAAATAACCAAGTGAAGCACAGTGAATGAGTCACGGGCCGAAACATCAGTCTACTTCACTTCTAGTTTTATCTTGCAAAAAAGTCTTTGAAATTCTCTTTAAATCACTGTTGCCCTTGAAGGATATCTACAGTCTCTGCAGTTTTCCCAGGCGTTTGTATTCATAGTAAAAGCTTTTAGCACAATTTTATTTAATCTGCTCGCCACACGGAGGTATACGATGCCTCACCTCCATGGAGAGACTGCACAAAGCTTGCTTCAGGTTCAGCAGACCACAGCGACTCAAGCAGTGCAGGGCAGGTTTAGTAAACTTAGGAGGAGCAACAGAGTTTAGAAGACATGGAAAAAAGACTTCTAGCCAAAAACGCTTGCCACTGAATTGAAGTTGTTTAGTGTTTCTACACTCAGTGCTATTGAGTGTTTAATAGGTTATGGATTTGGAGTGCAACTGAAAACTGAAACACAAAGCCACGAGGCTCTTCCTTAGAAAAACAAACTCTTTTCTAACAGCGTGCCGCACGGCAAGGCCGTTTCTCTCTCCGTGACCCCCGACCCCGGGCCCACGCTCATTCCAATTTGTCCCCTCTGCGTATCCCGTGTTCTACCCGTCTGGCTGCAAGCTGAACGGATTCCTGTGTAAACACACAAAGCGCTCTGTGATCCCGGCTGGGGAGTTGCGCTATTCCTCCACATGTTGCAATGATTTATTTTTCTCAAGGAATCCAACCCTGAAGGAATGCAAGACATAACACCGAGGTCCTGTTGTAAATGACTCTGCCGCAGCACTTGTGACGCACAGCTCACACCCCCTCGTCTCTAAGGTCACTTTGAATAAAAGCATCTGCTAAGTGACTAATTAATAATAAGAATTATTATTTTTATTATCAACATGTTGCTGAGGCCAGACTGCTTCCAGGATCTGGGATCCCAACAAAAGCAGGATTCCAGGAAGCAGGATCGCAAGCCTTCATGAGCTGGGAGTTCGCCATTACTCTTACTGATAATTCTGTTTAATTCCCCCCCCCCCATTTAAAACTTTAACACGTTACCTTTGGTGTCGAACTCTATGATCCTGCAATCTGATTGGTTGCGGGCCCAGGGGCAGTAGTACACAGCTCCGCCCTCGGTGATATTCGGTTGGCTGGTGTTGGCTTTGGGAGCACCAATCAGAACGCTTACACTGCAACAGAAGAAATGACACGGCAAAGTTTAGTCCATGCACAGCGAACAGGCCCTTTCATCTACACAGCAGGCTCAATGGGGCTCAGGAGGAAATCTGTGCTTCTGAATCCGTGTGCACTTGAATCCCATTAAAACCACAACCTGATTCCAGTGCCGAACCGGTCAACGTGCAGGACATGGATCTGGGAATTGATTCCTCGAAACAAGGGGCTTGAATACCATTCGTAGCTCCAGGGGGGTCAAACAGGAAGACAAAAATAACAGCGCTGCCCTCATATTTCCCTTTTCGATAATTTACTATTTTGCCAAATCCCCTGTTGACACAGTATGTTGTAAATTACAGAAGATCATCTGCATTTTCCTTCATAAGGGCCCCACACTAAAATGCACGTTTCAGTTTTTTGATGTGGAACTCGGATAGCGAGGAGTGCTGCATGAATCGATAGAGATCGGGCTCTCCACAGAAAATCAGGTGAGGGTCGCTGGTGTCGATTTACCATTCAGAGTGGAACGAGTGTGGAAAAACAGCTGCTTGGGTTTCTGACGATTGCTGCTTTCCTGAGACTGTGGAGAACAGCGATCCACACAAACCCAAAGCAGCTCAGAGCTCAATCCGAATCACTGAATAAAAAACGGTCAATGCAACTCTAATAGCGCCAAAGAGAAAACATGCAACACACAGCTTGGGCAGGTTTAGATTACAGAGGGGAAAAAAAAAAAACACACAACACTTGGCAACAAGCTTCTCTCCAGCAGAGTATCCAGTCCAACCCCTGCATCCCTAAGGGAGCCCTGCTGTAGTTCTGCTGCCACCTGATAAGTGGAACCGTGCCAGGATCGCAGCGACGGAGCCAAGCGAGTGCGCTCATCTCTCCAACCCGGGAGGGATTACTCTCCGCTGTGCACAGCTGCTCCCCGTCCCACAGCGAAAGGCAACGCTCACTAGCCAGTCAGCCCGGGATGTCAAAATCGAGGGAAACAGCCGAAATCAATCCCGCGTGGGAGAGCGGGCCGTGCGAAGCCAGTGGCTGGGGTTTAGAACACACCCCCCAGAAAAAAGCAGCTGCTTGATCAGTCACAGATCCACCAGCGATCTGCCATGTGCTTTTTATATTGTACTGTAAAGGGGAGGAGGTGTGGAGGGGGAGGGGTGTTCTACATGTTGCATACTTCCTTCAGCCAGAGACAGAGAAACAGAAAGCTTCAAATACAAGCAGTGAAGTGCTCGTTGTTATACACGGAGTGGAGAATTCATACATTTTGTTAATTCATGGTTAGGTGGGCATGTCGACTATAAATTGTACAAGTCCTGTATTTTCCTGCACAGGGGCCTTTCTCTGATTCCAGTATTGTTTGCACCCCTGCGACAGTTAAAGAGAGAGCTGTATTGTGCTATATTGCGGATCAGTGATTAATCTTCCCCGTGATTTTACAGAGACACACGCACACAGTCCGATCGGGAGTCATACAGCAAGGCACCAACCACCACCACCACCCCCCCCACCCACCCCAACTCCTGCCTTGTAACAGCTGAGCGTGCGAGGCAGGAAACCATGTGAGTTTCCTGTCTTACCACCACACCCCTCCCCCCCTCCCCCCTCAGACGGGTAATAGTATAATTATTTTAAAGTGAGGTAATGGCTACAAGAGTGGACTTCAATCAGCACTCTCTTTAAACATTTTAAATTGCAGCCTCACAGGGGCAAATCGCAGGAAAGTTTACAACCAGCGGCACTTTGAAACAGAAGAGACAGGGGCTGCTCCAATCCCACTGCAACCCAGGCTGGAGTGGAGGGGGGGGACGACACGAAAAAAATCTGAGAGACTGAGATATAGAAATGTACTTAACTGCTGCACAGTTGTAGAACTTGAAGGGAGTGTGGGTTTGAAGTTTTGCCAGTGACAGTACATGACCCTGCAGCTAAAACAGAAGCATTGGCGCGGTGACCACTGTGGTCAGAGCTGCGGTCAATGATATCTTTGTTCCTTAAACTTGATGCAATTTATCTTTACACAGCAATGGTTTAACATTTATAAAGTGTTACTATTGCATGTAAAATGTTGAAGTTTTGGACATGCTGTTTATATGGCAGAATAGAGGCATGTTCCCAGAAGTTAAACTTGCAAAAAAAAAAAAAAAAAAAAAAAAAACTAATTATAAATGACCCCGGACAGTAATGGAACTGCCACTAATGGACATGCATGCAGCTTCCAGTATAAATTATTCCCGTCCAAGGTCAAGCATTGCCACCGGGTGATTATCAGCTGGTAATTGCATGCACCAGATATCCAACATGCTTCTCACATTTCAGTCCAGTTGATCTAAAATCAGCAGTCTGACGCGAGGTGTTATTTTGAGATGGGGGGGGGTGACAAGCCTTCGAAGCGATCCTGCAAACACCATTCATTCATTCAGATGAACTATACGAGCAAACTGTACTCCGACTCCTGATCTTATTGTGCTTTCACCGAGGTACTCTGAGGTTCGCTTTCTTTGCACATTTGCGAGTGTCATTTATAATAATATCCCGTTCTACAAAGATACACGAACATGTGACGTTTTTCCAACACATTTCAAGCAGTGCGTGTGTTCAAGCATTGGCTGGGTCTCCATCGCCTGCTCATTTATAAAACGTCGTGGTCAAGCGAAGCAAGACATTTTTAGGATCAAGGAGTTCCTGTTTTTCTAACACTAAAATCACATTACAATAGATTCTTGCTAATTACAAACCTGTGTGCCTGAAGGTCTTATACCTGACTTGCTGCACATAAAAGTGATCTTATAAAATGTCATGGCAGTTTAAGCAAATAGTCTATAGAGATCAGAGGTCGTGGCCATGTCAACATCTTCATCTACACAATGTGGGGAAGCTATAAAAAAGGCCAACAAGATGCTCGGATATATTGTGAAAAGTATTGAATTCAAAATCAAGGGAAATAATGTTAAAAGGACCAAGGGTCGCAGATGGAGATTAGATAAAAGGGGCATTCAGAACAGAAAATAGGAGGCACTTTTTTTTTTTACACAGAGAGTCTGGATCCAACTCCCCAGTAATGTTGTTGAAGCTGACACCCTGGGATCCTTCAAGAAGCTGCTTGATGAGATTCTGGGATCAATAAGCTACTAACAACCAAAACAACCAAGATGGGCCGAATGGCCTCCCTCTCGTTTGTAAACTTTCTTATGTTCTTATGTCACAGAGCATCTGCCATCTTAATAAAGGAAGGATTTGCACATTCTAAATAAATCTTAGAGAAAAAAAAGTTTCACATAGAAAAAGAACCTCTAAAATTAAATACCTTAAAACAATTTCAGATGGCCCTGAGCAGGCAACACTGCTGCCCAACTAGGCCAATGCAATTACAGCTGGGGTGAGGTCATTTCCTGTCCCCGCAGCCAACTCCCCTCCCCAGTCTGAGACTCCGCCATGGAAAGCAATAGGAGTCTTATTCCCTGTTCATATAACAGAATTTTACAGCATCAGAAAATGCACCGACGAGGAGAGGCAACATGGCAAATCAGGGTAGACTATGGCAAATGCATCGTAGCAGCAGCATGGTAAAACAGTGAAAATACAGAGGTGCACTTTTCTAAGGGTGTGCAGCTCTTTACTTGGAACATTTTTCCCCCCAAAGCTTTAAAAAATGAATACAAATGCTTTGAAGTTAAATCTCAGGAGCACGTAGGATCCAGTCACAGAGAATCTCCAGCCAGCCACACTCCAGACAAGTGCATCCTGCCTTTGGCATTATCCATCTTTAAATCAGCAAGCAGCTTTTTTCCCCTAATGTGATTAAACACTCAGGACGGATCACAGGATAAGAGATCTCTGAAGAGTAAATGAAGGGACAATTAACATTTAAATGGGAGTTTGTTTATTTTGGGATTGAAGCTCACATCTCTCCCCAAATCCCCAGAGTCTGTGCACAACAAACAGACTTCCTAATGAAGTATCGAAGACTGGGATGCAGCCTCCCTCTACAAAGTCACCGGGTCTGTAACACGGGGCTGACGAGAGACTGCCAAAAAACATTTACTGTGGAAGTCGCTTCACTTTCAAATGGAACTACCATAGACTACCGGCACGTTCTTATGTTCCCCCACGTGTATCGAATTCTATGAACCGCAAGCCCATTTGTTACTGCAGACCGAAAGAGGACGTCCACAATTAAACTGAAACTCAAAGCAGAAATAAAAGCATTGCGAGTGTTTCTTTTGTTGCAGTTACAAGTAACAATAATAAAGATTATTTTCAGTAAAACAATACAGATTTCCAATCCCCATGCCCAATTTTTTTTTGTTTTGTTTTATAGCCAGCGTTGTGTTTTCTGGTTGTAATTAGCAGAAACTAAAGCTATGTAGTTATGGCCCCAACAACAACAAAATATGTCATTCCATCCCTCAGTTGCCAAGCACTGTGGAAAGTGTTACTGCCCTGGATGAGTGAGGTCATGGAGAGAAGTCTCCGTGTCCCCCAGGATTCGAAGCTCTTAATGATCATTAGGTGTTCATACAGAACCACCGAGAGAATTTCCACCCATAAACTCCTGCATCCCAGCTCTAAATCACTGGAACGCTTATTACTGAGAAAATCGTAAAAGACCCCAGACTTTGTTTATTGCAATATTAAAAAAAATGCCAAATTGAAAAAACCCAACACTATAAACTAAATGATTGCAAATTATGGATTTTAATATAAAAGAGAATTGCTTTCCAGTTTCCCCTTGCTTAGCAGTTTTGGGATGTGCTTGATGGTTAAATTATATCAAAAGGCCACAGACTGAACGGCTTACTGGGTACCTTGAATACATTTATTCAGACATGGAGGTTAAGCTGCAGTTTAAACCAAGTATAGAAACAAAGAAGGAAGTAGTGATGCTGGGAGGAACGTGTGTTTATCATAATCGGATAACAAAAAAAATAAATAATCCAGTACCCCATCAAATTACTAAAAGAAAAAGGAGAGTTCTACACTCTTGTGCAGGGTATATTATTCAGGTCAGACCTTCCCAACACACGGGTGTCCTCTGGGTGCTTTTGACACTGTCGTTTATCAAGTCTGTTACATGAAGGAATATGGACATGGTCATTTCTGCACTGAAAACATTCAGATACTGGTATATTTAATCTTTGAAATCCTAATCCAATAGCAGTGGAGCTGCATCCAGGGAGATAATTTATAGCATTGCTGCCTGACCCCACACGAACACCCACCCCCCCCCCCCCCCCCCCCCCACCCCTGCCAAAAACACCCCAAGTTCAGAAAAACCAGTAGAGTTGGGTATCTTTTTGTTGGAATGCACATCCTGTCCCTTGAATGAAAATCTAGACAGATACAGAATGAAGCAGTAATTAGCAGAGAGCAGAGCGCAGTGGCTCATTAAGGAAAAAAGCATTTCCTGAACAGAGAGCTGGGACAAAGTCAAACTGGGCTACTTTGCTGGCGAGTCAGCAAAGCCGTTTGATATGTGGGTGTGCGTAGTTTGGGAAACAGGGCCAGGGTAATGAGTCCAGCCGTCCCCGTTGAGTGACTGTGCCAACAGACAAGCCGCTGTAACTGCAGCCTAGCGTGAGCGCGTACTGGAGAAGAGAGTCCTGAAAGAGCCTGGAGCTGTAATCTCAGCCCGCAGGGCAGTGATCTTATCAGCAGGGTTAACGGATTGGGGTTGGGCTCGCCGACCAAGCCAGCCAGGAACAAACAGGCACCGCTCAAAACACAATTAAAACCACGTCTGGAAAGGAAGAGCTTTGGGGTAGGAGTGTGTGAGATGCATTTAGTCAAAAGCTGCTGAATTCACTTTTTTTTTTGTTTTGTTTCGTAAAAGCCTAAAATTGTTGAATGCTTTTTATTCGTTGCGTGCCTGGAGTCTCTTATTGTAATAGGAGATGCTATCTCCTGCAGTTTGACTGCTCCAACTGTGCAAAACTATTCTGTTATAAACAAGAGACGCCCTCGATACATTAACTTATTACAAAATCACATGGCTTGTACTCTGTGTGTGTGTTGCTGAGCCCCTGCACCGCTCCCAGTCCCAGCACCGTCCCGGAGCTCAGGGAGCTGCCAGCGCTCTCTCCTCTGCAGTCACTGGCAGCGGCTGAGATCGGCTCACTCACCCCTCTCCCAGCCAGGAAAATACACAGCATCACCCGGGCAGCCGTGCTCGCCAGGTCCCACCAAACACATGACACGGGCTTTCAACAGGCAGACTGAACTTTACTCAACATGACTGAACAGCAACATCACTGCATATTTTCACTGCTGTTCCTTGGATATAAAGGAAATGAAAGAGCCTCTCTTTCTCTGACACACCACCACAGAGCAGAGAGAGGCTGTGAAGAGAAAAGAGCCTCTCTTTCACCCATTCCAGGTTTTAATAAGAGATTAGCTCCCATGAAACTGTAACTCGATTAAACTCGGAGTGAAGCCAGGAATGGATCAAAACGGCTGTGCAAATGCGAGTCCTATTTCCAGCCCTGGTTTACAATCACACATGCGGTAGCAGCACCCTTCCTTGAGCCAGGGAGAGTTAATGAAAGCAGATGTGCGAGTCAGCCGGCCTTTGGTATACTTCTGCACACGAGAGAGGCAAACGTGTGTTGCACAAGCCTGCTTAGGGAATCCTCCCTGAGCCAAACACACAGCTCTCCAGCCACTTTCCAATCTGGAATTAGGAAACACTTAAAACTAAAGCGAACCGAATGAAAACAGGAAAAAAAAAACTGGCAAAAATCGACACAGCTTCAAATGAGCAAGCTCAGTGCAGCTTGTAATGGTATCTGAGCGAACAAGAGAGTCCACTGGCTGTACAAAGGAATAATTTACCTGACAGAGTCTAGCATTCCCTCTGTATTTTGCTTGGCACGCACAGAGCATATTCCGAACACGGGCAGCTGGAACAGTGAAGCACACTCTCTCTACAAACTCCAGACTTTGTGAACAGCTTGGCAGTCCACAAGGAAGAGGTGGATTAGCAAGCAGCTCTGTGCAGGAGGAGGGGGGGGGGGGGGGGGGGGGGGGGTGACCCATGCTTCAAAGCGGAAACAAAATTACTATCTTACGTCAGCTTTTAAGAAAACAAGCTTGCACCTTAAATCTGTATGCTTCTCATTGTAAATTGCTAGACTTCCTGTTTTAAATTAGTGTTTTTTTAATCGTTAATTTTTCCACTGCACTATAAACCTGTTTGCTGTGTTACAGATAATAGTCACCCCCCACCCACCCAAACCTGACTCTACATAGTTCCCAATGGGAAGCCTATAAAAGCATGAACGATCAGGTGGGGTCCGGTTAACTGTAACACTGGAAGCAAATGTGCTGGGGCAAGGTCTAATGTCAATCTAATCAAAACTGTCTAAACATGGGTGCAGGGATGGAAATAAGACTCCTATTGCATAGCAGCTGCCCCCCCAATCCCAGGTTTTAATACAAGCTTGATTGGCCTCAGTGTGTAGGTAACAAGCTCAGGTGCGTCTTGTTAAACTCACAGGAATGGATCAAACTGCTATGCAATGGGAGTCTTATTTCCATCAAGTTAAGTAAATCCAAGCTGTGAAGTGCAGTTCAATACAGTCCCGGCATACACACACACTGCCAGTGCTTTCAATAGTATACAGCTTAGGAGTCAGGTTTCAAAGGGGCAATCTATTCCTGTCATCCAGAGTGACGCTACAATGTTAAGAGTTAAGTGATAATGGGTTTCGTGACAGCCTGTGAACAGCTGTAGTGATGTGTTAATATATCCACGGCTAACGCTGAGCCAGCATCACAGGGCAGAGCGGGAGGTTCACAGGCTTCTAAACACTGCTGAGTTTTGTTGGTGCACCAGGGCACGCACAGGCAGAGGGTCCTCAATCTCTTAATTGCACAAAACCAGAAAGGTTACAAATATTTACTTAAAACCAAGTGTCAGATTGTAGCCAAATGCATTCTGCAGCATCTATAGGCAACCAGGAGTTTATGAGAAGAGTTTTTTTGAGGATTGATGTAAAAATCAAAAGGCAGAAGGAGGCACTGGATCAGCACAGAAAAAATGCCAAGGAAAGGGGTCACTATATATAATGCACAGATAATGCACAGAGCCAGAGCGACTGCTGAGCAATCTGAAACTGTACACAAAAAAATACAACTGAGTACGGGAAAGTAATGCAGATTTAAAATGCATATTTAGGAAGTGGATTACAAATGAGATCATTCTCATCCAAACCTATTAAAAAAAAAAAAAACGCTCAGTTGTGCTAAATTTAGGAATGCCAATTCAATGATGAACGTACCTTTTCATGATGCCCTACAACATAAATGTAGATGAGGCTACATGTGCACAAGATGTGTGTATTGTAAAGGACTCTACATAAGCATGGAAGAGACAACCTTGCACAGCACACACTACTGTATAAACCAGGGGTGTCCAATCCACTCTGGTTTAACAGGCAAAATGAGACCATGAACGACTTCAGGGTCTGGAGGGGGGTTTAATCGGTTCAATTAATCAATTTAGAACAGGACTGGGAACAGAACAGGAGACAGTGGAAGGGACAGCTTTGGACACCTCTGGTATAAGTGCTACACTTTGCAACGGTTTAGGGAAACATCCTAAAGACTAACAGCGTGAGTTGCGAGCTCTCCCTAGCGTGGTGGGGAATCTGCAGCTCTCTGGAGTGTCTCGGAGCTGTGATGACCCTTCCCGGGGTCACACTGATAAACCAGCAGGCTGGAGCGGAGATCACAGCCCAGGGTGCAGAGTGAGCGGCTGGGCCCGGCAGGGAGCGGAGCAGCCCCTTGGATCAGACGCGACTCGGGCATCACATGGAAACTTTTACAGCCTCACACAATGACTCCCATTGTCCAGACATGCCTGTGGAAACTGCTAAAAATCACCCGGCCAGCACATTCAGGGTTTAAAAATACACACCGTTTTATTGATTTTCCTGTTAAATTCCATAGCTTGAGGTTTAATCACTTCCATTATATATATATATATATATATAATACACACACACACACATACAGACTGCGTGCAGCATGTGTATTTCTACAGTTCAACTACTTATTCAAGTGGCCCCGTCCTGCTAAAAAAAAAAATAACATTTGTGCCGCATTCCTTCAGGGTTACGTCTGTCGTACGCTCCTAACTTCATCCGAAAAGAAAAACAAGGATTTTATTGGCTTGGTTAACGTCAGCTGCTCAGCCTTGCCACTGTGTCGCTTTGCGAGACAAACCGACACGCACTCACCGCTGCTACCTATAAACCTGCACCACATTCACAGACAAAACCTATTTAAAACCTAATCGTGTGAATAAGCTGACAACTTCAATACTTCACAGCCGCTCAGCTAAATCTATATACTACTGCAAAGTAATGCGTGTGTGTGTGTGTGTGTGTGTGTGTGTGTGTGTGTGTGTGTGTGTCAATAAAGCTTGTGCAGGCTCAGTGGTCTTGAACGTGTGTGCATGTGTTCTGCTGTATAACCAGGTCAGGGCTGATTGCACAGTGTTCAGACCTGTAAACAAGCTCGTTATCTCCTTGCTAGCCTCCTCCTGCTCCACTCTGATAAGCCACAGAGAGGAGAGGGGTGTGTTTGTGTGTCCTGCTTAAGTATTTGAAAATGTGGTGTTCCACAATCACGATTAATAATGCTAGCTTTCTGGTGTCCGCTTTACTACATCTTCCACCGTTTCACAGGGATACCGGTTCATGGTTTTACCTACAAGAAGACTCCCGCAGCACAGCATTTTGATCCTTTCCACGTTTACACTTCTCTTGCTATTTGATGGTGCTCGCAATCGTTCTGAGTGGTGCTGGGCTCTTCCAATATTTAGCTATTAAAACCACATTTGATGCGACTCACTCTTACATTAGCCAGCGTGCCTTGGTTACAAGCTCGGGTTTGTCTGAAGCTCACGCTGGACTGCTTCTCATTTCCATCCCTGCCAGCGCGGTTCGGAGCCAGCCCACCGAATCCCTGCCACGGTCGAGTCACAGAGAAGGATCGAGGGAAGCTGACAAGCTGCCAGGCTTGGCACAGGCCAGGCGCATCCGTGCAGACTGATCAATAACAGCAACGCTCTGGATCGAAAGCACGTCTACCCAGATAACACCCGTCTGGAAGTCATGTGAAAAAAATAACAAATAAAATCAAAAAGCGGGAGAGTCCGGGTAGCCATAAACAAAGAGGATAAATTCCCCCGGTGTGCTTTCTGGATTGACGAAGGTTAAATAAATAAATAAATAAAAAGGTTTGGATGATGTAATCCGTACGGGAGGCGTTTTTGTTTTCATGAAGATTTAAATTACCATCAACAATATGGATAAGTTATCCATTCCACAGCCTCACCACCAGGGTAGGTCTCAACCCTGTTTTCCCAATTCCTTCTTAATCAATCCCCCCCCCCCCCCCCAATTCCAATTCCAATTCCATCGCAGGAATCAGAATTGATATTGGAGACTTCATTGTCACGATAGTTCAGTTGCTGTCGTTTGAAGCCAATTTAACTGACTAACAAACAGCGACTTCAACTGAAGTAATTTGTTGCCACTGTGAGCAGCTCACTTTAACAGAACACTGCCAATGGTGTTGGAATTGATTAAAAGGGAATGGGAATTGGAAATCGAGAAACAGGAATTGCCTCACCTCACTGCACCCCACTCTATTGCACTCGTGCCATTAGAAATCACCACACTGGAACAGTGCAACAAGGACAGAAAGCCAGTCGGCTCCCTGCAGAGCGCACTGCAATAGCAGGGACCCTACAGCGGACGCCCAGGCACAGCCTCTCACCGACTCCCTCCCTCCTCCCTCTCGTGTTGCTCACAAGTCAGCTGGGATCTGGATGAGTTTAGCAGCTCAGCTCTTATTGTGCGAGTGTCTGGACTGTGCAGGAAGACAGCGTCTAAACGCAGAGGCTAGAACTACAACTTCAGTTTACCTTTAAACAGCTGGCGGAAAAGGAAGCCTTTTGGTTGGGGGGGGGGGGGGGGTTACATCACCACAGGGATGGAAATAAGACTCCTATTGCATAGTATCTTCACCCATTCCAGGTTTTACTACGACAAGATTGATTATCCACAGTGTGTACAGGTAAGAAGCTCAGGTGTATTATTATTGAACTCATAGCGAAACCAGGGAATGGAGCTATGCAATGGGAGTTGCATTTCCAACCCCTGCAATAATTTGGACAAAAGCTTAAATTTAAAACCACCGAGTGTAGGCAGCATGCGCTGGCGCGGCTTGGTATGACGAGGGCTCTGGAGTTGTGCTCAGCAGTGGGGGTCTCATTGCCAGCTGGAGCACAGTACTGGTGCTGCTCAGCTGTGATGCAGGGCTGTGCAGAATGAAGAAAGGTGTGGAGGTATTGTGCAAGGGGTTCTGCCCTGTCTCTCCCCGTCTTTCCAGTGACTTCACACACACAGGGAGAAAACCACCAGAGACCAATTGCAACACACTCGCTTGCAAATCTTCAAAAGAAAACAAAAAAAAAAAAACATATGTCTGAACAAGGAAGCTGTATTAAAGTGACGTTCACGCCATTGTGTGCTCAGACAATAGTGAGTGGGGTCTATTCACAGCAGCTATGAAAGAGCAGTGGTTTGAGTGGCTCCATATGCAGAAGTATGTTTAGTAGCATCAAGCAGAATGGAGCTTAAGCACTGCTGTAAATCTTCCTTGAGTGGTAGAACCCAGACCAGAGCACAGGGACCAATTCCCCCAGCAGTAGTCCTGAATCGGGGCAGCAGTGTGGAGTAGTGGTGAGGGCTCTGGACTCTGGACCGGAGGGTTGTGGGTTCAATCCCCAGTGGGGGACACTGCTGTTGTACCCTTGAGCAAGGTACTTTACCTAGATTGCTCCAGTAAAAACCCAACTGTATAAATGGGTAATTGTATGTAAAAATAATGTGACATCTGTATAATGTGAAATAATGTATAATGTGATATCTTGTAACAATTGTAAGTCGCCCTGGATAAGGGCGTCTGCTAAGAAATAAATAATAATAATAATAATAATAATAAAGTATAAATAATACACTAACAATACCAGGAACAGCTCATGCAGAGACTAACTACTGGAGTTGTACAGAGCAGGGCTTGGACCAGGACTTCCTAACCCTGGAGCCCCCAGTGTCTGCTGGTTTTCATTCCAACTTTAACAACTATAACATTATCTGTTCAATGAAGGGTTTAGTTGAGTAATTGAGAGCTCAGGTTGGAATGAAAAGCAGCAGGGACGTCCTGGCTGCCCTTACAATCATAGCCATCAGTTACACAGCAGCTTCATGATAAAGAAAATACAAACATACCAAATCAACAGGACTACATAAAGATGAACCGTCACTTCAGACAGACCAGACCTATTGAATGGGTGCGCAGTGTAACCTGCACAGAATTACTAGGGATAAATGGACTAAGTTTTAGACAATACAAGCTCCCCACATTTCCTAAATGCATGAATAAACTAGACGGTGGTCGAAACTCAATGTGTGAAAAGCGACAGCAAGAGATCCTGCTATCTGTTTCTGTTGTGCAATACACGGCTATTCTTTACCCAAACCAAATACCTATTTATTATTAGAATGGTCAGTTTTGATATTATGTATATATACGCAGGCACGACAGGTAAATGTGAAGTCGGCCGACTATATTTTGAAGGGACGCGACCCCTTTAAGACTTGCGTTCAATTTGCTTGGCTGCGTTTAGGACAATACATCGTTTGTTCAAATACGGGCAATTCAACTTTTGATGTAACATGAATGACAAAGTGGAGAATATAATGAAAAAGTGATAAGAATGGGTGGGGGGAGTCAAATTAGTAAACGTGATAAAAAAAAGGAACATTGGTTTTGAATAAAAGATAAGTAAAAGTTTAACAACTTTTGAGAACTGAACTTAAATACTAAATTGTTTCAAAATGAACAGGTTTGTCTTTAAGCAACTAATATATAAATTACAAAAAATCCACGAAAACTACAAAAAGACTAATAAAACAGATTTTTTTTTTAAAAACTTTGCTTAAAAATAAATTCTTAAGTTATTGGGGATCCGTGCTATTAAAATAATGCCTTTGTATCGATGGAGCCGAAAATTCTCAAACAGAAAAAAAAGTATATTTTGAATGCGTCTTGTCGCAAATCGCACGCTAAATAAATTCTCGACAACTGAGTGAGGAAGGGGGGGGGGGGGGGGAATCAATTACTCACCCAGAACTCTGCTATTTCATTCTTTCCGTCGCCCCCCGTCCCTCCCAAATAAAGAAAGTCAACTTTAAAATTGCACGCATATGTAAACAGAAACTCAAAAACGGGGCACTGACCTTGAGGAACCCGGGAGATAAAACTCCACTGAAAACCCGAAGTAGCTCCCGTTAGGTCCGCTGAAGAGCGTCGGTGTCTCCACGTCCAAATTAAGCCCAGAGCACAGCGGTGCTAAGACCAGCAACAGGGCAGCCAGGGAGCACGGTAATAACAACATGCTGGGAAGAGAAGAGTTTATGAAGAAAATCAACTTTTTACAAAGTTGCGGGCTGTCTGCGCGTTCCCCCGTCGCTCTGTTTAATAATCCAGAACTAGCCATTGATAAGATGTTGAACATATATTTATACACCACAGAAAGAGGCGCACAATAAGTTTTGCGAAGTTCCTCTCTCACTAAAATTGTTTCATGTCTCCCCCAGTCAAGCACTGACTGACTAACTCGCAAACTCTCGTCCCGCACTCTCTCTCGCACTCTAGTACTGGAGCAGACAGAGAGGGGTGGGCCCCCCAAAAAATAGGCGGGGCTTAAACTTTCTAATTCACAAAAAAATAGCTTTATTATTATTAAATCATTCCGTGTTTTTTTAAAAAAATATAATTTAATTATTATTACTTAGTAATAGATTACTTAGAAAAGATTACTTTACATGAAACTAAAGTCTTTTTAATTAAGTGCTTTACAGTGACTGCTATTTTAGATATTTTTCGGATATATCGCATTATGAATGGACGGATTATTATTTTTTAATTATTGGATTAAATTCACTTTATTAGGCACGCTTCCCTTGTATAAGTTTTGCTTTTTCCTTTGCATTCCCCGTAGTTTACCCTGCTTGCCATGTTTATTACTATGCTTTAATAATACTTTTTATTATTTAATAATAATACCATACCTCGCTATTCTTTGCAGTGTTTCCCTATGCTTTACCATACCTCGCTATTCTTTACAATGTTTCCATATGCTTTAACATACCTCGCTATTCTTTGCAGTGTTTCCCTATGCTTTACCATACCTCGCTATTCTTTGCAATGTTTCCCTATGCTTTACCAGACCTCGCTATTCTTTGCAGTGTTTCCCTATGCTTTAACATACCTCGCTATTCTTTACAATGCTTCCCTATGCTTTACCATACCTCGCTATTCTTTACAATGCTTCCCTATGCTTTTCCATACCTCGCTATTCTTTGCAATGCTTCCCTATGCTTTATTAAACTTTGCTATGCTTTTACTATGATATACTTCTATGTTTTTTTTTTTTTGTTCACGTTAACTGTCACTATCATACAAGTGTTACAAAAACGAAATAATATTAGCAGAATTTACATATTTCTTGCTCCAGGCTATTGTTTATTTCAACGGAATGGTGCGTTTTTATTTTGCAGTCTATGCACGGTATGCCGTTTGTCCTGCCGTATCTCATTCGATAGCAGCATCACGACTACGTCATGTTGTTTAGACAGGTCAGTAAACAGTCGTTTATGAGCGAGCTACTTCTGGAGATTCTGCAGAGATAGCACAGCCCCGCCCCCCAAGCCATTCTGTCCATTAATTAAAACCGAGTCGCTCCGTTTCCATTAGTGAATGTAGTGAATGTTCATAATCTCAAAAGATCTAATTAGTTTCTCTGTATCTAAATACACAAACGTTATAAAACACACACACGCTAATTGCAGTGCACTGCAGGGACGGTCAATATTAATTGCTAAATACAAAGGACAGCTTGCTTCTAACCCAAAGAACAAATAGCTTCAAATTAAATGCTTTCAGTTTTTTTTTGTTTCTGTTTCCTTGTGTTATTGGACGTTTGAAATTGTTCAGAATGGTTCTTATTTAAAAAATAAAAAATCTATCTATCTATCTACAGTATCTACCTATCTATTATTATTATTATTATTATTTACTTTTACCTGTGTTAAGGTGTTTCTGCCTGAGTTAATCAATTTTATATGCCTAGATCATCTGAAGTGTCTTTATATTATAAGTGTCAGCCTTATCTAGCCCACAGCTAGTGTGTTGACAAAGTGGCAGATCATTTTGGCGGATCTAGCCTGTGTTACATGTATCTACAGCAGGCAAGTGAAACTGAAGAAAAGTTCTTGAGCTAAAGAGAAAGCACTTTGGCATCACAGAGACACACAAAAACACACTGTATTGGAATAATTGCAACAAGGGCCACGCCAAATGATTACCAGCATTATAAAAGTAAGACTTACAGTAACACTGAAAGTTGAAGCATGGACCTAATACAAGCTTCCTATAGTAAAAGCAGCTCAAAGTGTTATAAAGCATAGCGAGAGCATTGTAAAGCTCAGAGAGGTATGGTAAAGTATATTCAAAACAATGGCAAACCAATGCATCGTGTAGCCATGGGAAAAAAATGCTGAATTACTGTGCAAATCTACTGAACACCGCCAAGCTTGAACCCAGGTAGAGGGGCCTGGTGGGTGGTCTGCAGCTCAAGCATCCCCTATAGATATATAACTCATTCAGATCAATCTGACAAATATTAACCACCGCCAGACACTTGAGCAAACAGAGAGAGGAACACAAAAGCAAGGTCGGTTACCCCAGGGGGTGATGTCATCGTGTGTGCCGATTGCACACAGCGGGCACGGGAGCAGGGGATCCTGCAAAGTGAAATAACGGTTTAGCATTTCACTCGGCTCATTAATTACTGCGCTGCGGCCACTGGGACGGAGAAACACAGCCTTTTTAGGAGCACAAAGTGGAACTGCTGTCTAAGGCTTCTTGCTTGGTCGGTACTGTTGCTCCTGAGAATAAGCAGCGAGATTCCAGGCACAACTCTGAAAGCAGACTGTCTCAGTTAATAAGTCAGCTGAATGATTTGTATTATAAATACTTATATGATATTTTGCTCAGCCTCAAAAAAGTTAGTAATAGTTTTTGGAGCACTCTGCTTCCCTGGCAGCGCAGAGAGCATTTGGGACAGCAGTTAGTATTCATTTACCAGGCTGGGAGTTCAGCAGTACCATTATAATAGTTTCCCACAGTCAAAGCAAGGCCAAGTGTAATCAAGCACAGTGGAAGCATGGTAAAGCACAGAGAGGAGAGGTATGACGAAGCACATTAAAAAAACAAACAATGATAAACTAACCCTTATCACATTTTCCCACATTAAAAGCACAGCCAAGTGTAATAAAGCACAATTAAATAATTGTAAAGCACATGTAAGCCTTGCAAAGAACAGGTATGGGGATGTATATTAAGAAAAACATGGAAAATTTTATGACTGTGAAAAATATACCAGGGTAAACTTGCCCGAGGGTATTGTGTGTTCAGGAATGACCAGCTCCCTGCAGTGCAGTGACATCACCTCAAAGAATTCCCTGGATGACAGACTGTGAACCAGACTGCGGACGGAGTCTCTTATCAGGGATGATAAATCAAGCAGCGGGGCGAGAGTTAGACTGAATTACAGACTTGAGAAGCCCACCTCGTAGACACATCACAGAGCACTGCTCCCTGCCCAGACCCCTCCTCACAGCACAGCCACCCCCCCCCCCCCCCTTGTGGGGTGCACACTTTGTGGGGGGTAACGTCTTGCTGCCTTGCACCCAGACTCTGGATCTCCGTTCCTCCTCACATCACAGACTCACACCTGACCTCAGTCCTCCGTTCTCTGGTCTTGCGTGTTCCGAGCCTCTTGTCGTTAATCTCTTTAATATTTTAATTACAACGTCAATCAGTGTTCAATTCGTTTAAGTGACGATGAGATTTATATCAGGTTCACCTCCCTCCTCTCTTGTTTTTGGATTTACTGTTTTACGAACAGCACTATAGAAATATAAGCTTGTTTTTGACACCAACATTTTTCAACGAAAATGAATTTTCTTCCATTTCTGTATGCGTTCTGTTTCTAGATTTACTGACTGCCATTTAGAGCAGGTAATATTCAAAACAAACAAGAATATAAGAGAAAGGGCAGATCCTGCACAACAATGTCAGTATAAATAAACAAATAAAAAAAACACACTTCTGCAAATTAGCTGTAAACCATGTTTAGTAAAAGTGCTGCAAATTAGCTCTTGTGGTGGAATGCTTTGAAGCTTCCCCCTATAGGAAACAGCAGTGTGTTGGTGTTGTTTTCTTTTTCAAATGGGAAAAGAAGTTTCTCACGGAAACTAATCTGATTGCATTCTGAATTCTGAGTTCCGTGTTTGGAATGCTGAGGGTGTTCTGGAACACTCCGCTCTAGTTACTCAGACCTGAACATTCTGCAGTTGCTCACTACTCTTACTCACTGCTGAGGTAGGCTGATCGGTCCTCAGCCTGTCCTAATTTGGCTGTGTGTGTCCCCACTTGCAATATTGTGTTTATATATTTAGAAGCAGACTCTCTAGCGCTGGGGTATCCCAAGTAGAGTTAGCTGACTCATCCACTCATTGTGGTGGTGGTGGGGGGGGGGGGTTTCACAGCTGGAGCTCGTCTGCGGCTTCTGGAGGGCAAGTTAGACACTTCTTCACACAGAGAGTGGGGAGGGGATGGAACGGGTTTCCAAGCCACATTGTCGATGCTGAATCACTGGGGTCCTGTAAGACCCGACTTCACAAAGTTCTGAGATCAATCAGCTGCTCGGACCCGGACGATAGCCGATGGGCTGAACGGCCTCCTCTCGCTCGAGCATTTTCTCATGTTTCTGTTTTACATTCTTAAATGCAAGAGGGAGACAGAACCCTGTTAACCTGTAATATTCACACTGAAAAAAAAAACCCTCTTTGATGAAGGTCTGATTGTTGATGCTGATAGCGCCCAGCCCTCAGCACCTGGATCAACGCTCAGCAGCCTAACAATAGTCCTGTAATCCCAACGAGACACCGAGCTGAGAGAGCCTTGGCAGCTAAATCCATTGTCATTGTTGCCCCTCAAAATCCCTTCAAAAGAACGCTGAATAAACGCTCCGCACCGTTCCTTCAATCTGACCTGCGGGACGGGCAGTTCAAAGAGAAGCCACTTATTGTTTTGGGATTGTTCATTACTCCCTGTGCAATGACCCCACCCCCCCTGGGGAGAGGGGGTAATGAGAGACCAAGATCTCTGTGATGAAGGCCGTTGAGACTGACCGAGCCAGGAAAGTGACGCTAATGAGGCAATGACCAATTAAGAGAACGTGCCTTGTGCTTTCATCCAGAGAGGGCCGGCCTCCTCTCGTTTTATCTTTATTTTCTTTAATTGTTCGGGGAACGGAATTTGGCTCCGGTACGTGTGGGGCTTGCGAGCCAGTCCTGTTTTTATGAGAGAGGTTGAAACACAGCAGTATTTTCATTATGAATACATATACAATATTTTGAGGGGTATTTACAATGAGCCCCTCTTTGTAACAGCTTCCAACTGTCCCACTAAGTAAGGCTTCAGACAGGGCCTCTCCTGAGCTGCACAGACTGATCCCCTCACACTCTCTTCAGTGCTAGCAAGAGGCAGACCTTTTCACTCCTACTGACAGAGGAGACAGTGATGCCCTGTCTGAAGTCAGGTTGGAACACATAATCCATTATTGTTATAATTTGGGAAACATTTTTAGCCTTGATTTCCTGCACTTATAAATGATTATCACACCCACCACTGAAATAAATAAATAAATTAAAACACAGAATCGTCTTTTGTGTGAGATGTAATACGGTATTTCCAGACTGGTGTATCCGATTGCCTGTTGGAAGGCAAATAGCTTCCCAATTGCATCCTCAGATGAATAGGTCTGTCTGAATAATACTCTTGAGTCTCTTTCACAAAAGACAAAGCTCTTAATCAGACTCCCCGCTAATCAGACAGCCCTCCCCACCCAGGGGGTCCCAGACTGGGAATGAATGAGAGCCCCCCTCCCCTGCTTGCAGTGTGGGATGGGACGTCACAGTAATGAGGGTTAAGGAGGAGATGCTAAGCCGGGCAGATCCTCTCTCTAGACACGAAAAGCCTGTCTGTGTGTCCGTGGCTGCTGCAGGCCCCCTACTCTCCTCCTACCTGCCTCTCAGCCTCTCTCAGTGGGTGTGTTAAGTGAGTGAGCCGCTCAGAACAGCTCAGTGAAAGAACCCACTTCCCGGCACGTTCAGTCCCGCTCCCCCCTGAGCAGCTCAGAGCTGCAGAGCGGATTTCATCCGTGATCCGAGTGAGAGGAAAAACTCGCTCTGAGCCGCTCGGTTACTGAACGCACCCACTATGAATAGTGGTAGCCACCCAACACTTAGAAACATGCAAACGGTTCTGTGAAGCAAAGGGAGTCCCGATGTTGCCTATATTATGACATCTCCCCCGCTGCCATGACGACCCGTTGTGTTTTCATAAACACTGCTCTGCGAGGTCACCACAGCACTGACTCATGCAGCTGGGAGGGGGGAAGCTGTAATTAAACACCTAGAGAAAGGCCCCCTCCTCTAAATACTCAGAGTCTAAGCTAAACTGCCCCTCCATGCCTGGTAAAGCCTGTGTTCATTTCTAGTTTAGTAACTATAACTGGCACTTTTTGCCGTTTTAATAATTTAGAAAACCCATCAGGTACTGCTTGTGTAATTGCACCATGTTCTGAATAATGCACACATGTTTTTGCAAAGTTCTCCAACCCCATAGAGTTTGAATAGCT
Source organism: Acipenser ruthenus (assembly GCF_902713425.1). Taxonomy (NCBI): domain Eukaryota; kingdom Metazoa; phylum Chordata; class Actinopteri; order Acipenseriformes; family Acipenseridae; genus Acipenser; species Acipenser ruthenus. The sequence goes on from NC_081230.1 coordinate 9,580,750, forward strand.
TTTAAAAACCGAATTCAACGTTTTTTCCAAAAAAGAATGCGAGAGCTGAGGTCTAAATGAATTATAGAAACAACGTAGAATGAAATCCTGAAACCACATCCAAAACCCATGGAAATGAAAAAAATCAGATCAATTTTTTTTTTTTTTTTTTGTATCCGAGCATAGCAAAGTGTGATAAAGCACAGTGAATAAAGCAGAGGTAAGCATTGTAAAGCACAGAGAGGTCTGGTAAAGCATAGGGAAGCATTGTAAAGCACAGAGAGGTCTGGTAAAGCATAGGGAAGCATTGTAAAGCACAGAGAGGTCTGGTAAAGCATAGGGAAGCATTGTAAAGCACAGAGAGGTCTGGTAAAGCATAGGGAAGCATTGTAAAGCACAGAGAGGTCTGGTAAAGCACAGGGAAGCACTGTAAAGCACAGAGAGGTCTGGTAAAGCAGAGGTAAGCATTGTAAAGCACAGAGAGGTCTGGCAAAAGCATATTAAAAAAAAACAAAACTATGGTAAACCCTTATAAAAGTTTTCCATAGTAAAATAACAACAAAGTGCAGTAAAGCACAGTGAAAGCACGGTAAACCACGGGTAAGCACATTGTGAAGCACAGAGAAGGATGGTAAAGCGTATTTAAAAATAAATGGCAACCCATGGCAAACTTTGGTAAATGCATAGCATTACCATGGGAAAAGAGCAAAATGAGCTTGCAAATTTACCATGGTAAACTTCTCCACATGTGTAGCGTCCCCCAGCTCTCACAGTTTTGCAGGGGGATGCTGGACTGCTTGTCCCACGGTTCAGTAAAGAAGCCTGGCGTGTACACCCCCTGCGTGGAAAAACAGCATGACATGACATTTCCTACATAGAAGAGGAACAGCTAATTGAATCAGCAAAGAACAGCATCCATAGATTAAAGCCAGCTCGGCTCAAACGAGAGCCCGGAGCAGCTGCAATTGAACACACATGATGGAGCCAGGGCCAGACTCGGCGCAGACGCTGAGGGTCTTCTCTGGGTTAATCTATCATTACCTCTGTGCTGCGTGTCTGCATTAAGGCTTACTCGCTGCGCCGCACCGCAGGCAAACACATCAAAACCTTAGGTTTCAGTGCAGGCTTTTCAGTCAGTTCTACTGAAATAGCCCATGGCAATCGTGATCCGATATTTTTGCCTAGTAATGTGGTCCTAGATATTAGTCTTCAATGACCATTGACATTGATGACACCGTCTGGACTGTGAAACACACTAACCCTGCTCACTGTGACTGCGGGACTATACAGCTAACCCTGCTCACTGTGACTGGACTATACAGCTAACCCTGCTCACTGTGACTGCTGGACTATACAGCTAACCCTGCTCACTGTGACTGGACTATACAGCTAATCCTGCTCACTGTGACTGGACTATACAGCTAACCCTGCTCACTGTGACTGGACTATACAGCTAACCCTGATCACTCACTGCGTTTAAAGCGTGTTTTTGTATTACATTTTTATGACAACATGGGGTCCTTTATTTTTTTATATTATTATAGGGCTTTTAGTTTCCCTGCCCACTCCCTGCTGGGCTTTCCACCAAAATAATGTACCCCCCGCCCCGTCCTTCTCTTCCCACCCTCCCTGCCAGGGTAGAGACTGGGCCGGGGGGAGTCCCTCTCTGCAAGCTGAGCCTGGAATAGCCCAGTGCTCCCAGCACTTAAGCTCTTAATTAGAAGGCAGGTGACCGTGTTGGCGACACAGCATTTAGCAATCTGAGAGCCTTTGTGTTTGCAAAGACTGACTGGGACTGGTACTGGGTGGAAGGGAGGAGCGCTAGAGGGGAGGGAGGGGTTTGTATTGATCCATAACTGGGGTTTCTGATTGAAAGAAAGAACGAAACTTACTGTGTTGCAATAGAGCCCCATCTGTGAATGAGTTGATTTGCGCAGAGTTGCTGTTAGGCAATACCACAAAGAACAGATCAGTTCATTTTTTAAACAGTGTAAAAAAAATAACATCGCTTCTGCCCATGTGCAAAAAAAAATAAAAATAAATAAATAAATCTGTAAATAAACCTGTTAACAGGCAACAGATAAACACAAGTAAACAGAAACTGTGTTTATAATCTCTGAACATTCAAAGGCAAAGAGCATCATTATCTTGCTGTTTGTGTCTAGCATACCCATCACTGCTGAGAAACGGGGGGAAATTATAGCAGCTTTCTTGCTGAGTAACGTCAGCAAACTGACAAGTTCAGCAATCACAGACTGACATCCGCCAACAACAAGAAAACATTAACACATATTGCCAGGATACTGTAAATACTAGTTGTATAATTATACAAGAAAAAGTTAAATGTGCTTAATTCATAACTACAAAAAAAAATAAAACAATAGATTATAAATCACGCAGGTTAGACTGACTACACCAAACCTTTGTCTTCTTGGTTTATTTCTAGTAAGTTCCCATCCATGGAATCACATCAGCTCACTGTCTGTCGTCTCTCTCAGTCTCTGTAAGGCAGAGAAGTTAAAAAACAGATCCTCATGACGTGACTGACCACAGACAGACGCAGTCACCTGTACAAGTCTCGGGACAGTGACTCTCCCACAAACCCGGTGAGCCCCACACTGCAAGGGTGGCAATAAGACTCCTGTTGCACAGCAGTTTCCACCCACTCCTGGTTTTACTACAAGCTTGATTAGCCACAGTGTAAAGGTAACAAGCTCTGGTTTGTGTCTCATTAAACTTACAGCAAAACCAGGAATGGATCACACTGCTGCGCAATGGGAGTCTTATTGCCATCCCTGTACTGCAACATTATTAGTCATTTCCTGCTTCGGCATACCCACAAGGGCAAGGCCTTGGTCTACAGTTGAACATTTACTCCCATGCCCCCCCCCCTCCCCCCACTCCACACACACACACACACACCCTGGAATCATACAGACTCTCTCTCTCTCTCTTCATGTGCTGTGATATAGGCCCGCACTTACCACAGCCACTTCCTTTAATGATTAACAAGGTCTCCCAGTCCTGGGGAGGAAGGGTGGGGACACTGAGTGTTATTTTTCTTTGCTTCATTGTTGTCGGGTCAGGAGCTCCCTGCTGCACAGAGCCACATGCCACACTGTAAACCTTTAACCGCAATGCATTAGCCGTGGTCAGGGTGTGATATAACGGGGTCTTGCTTTCGGAGAATGACAGGGGAAGCACTTCACTGTAACCAGAAATAAAACCCACCCTGCTGGTTTCATAACTGCCCGCTAATGGCATTAATAATATGTACCTGGAAAACGCGCTGCTCAATCCCTGGCCCCTCGGAAACAACATCAAACCCCTCCATCTGCATGCAGTAAAAAAACAGCTTTACAGTCTCATTAAAACACCGCTGTGTTGTTAAAGGGCTCTGTGTCCTGTCCCCCCTCGTTCACACATTTGTCCCGCTGGAAACCACTGGAACCAGCAGCCACTGGGAACCCAGGGGGGCTCTTTAACAGGGAGCCTGAGGAGAGAGAGAGGGGGGCCGGGGTCACTGGAGCAAGGAGCTGGGTCTCAGTGTGGAACAATCGATTGGCTTTTATTACTGTGTAACTTGTGTAGGAAACACTGGGCTGCAAGACACATTGAACCAATGACACAGACAGAAACTTTTTTTTTTTTTCACAGACCCTGATTATCTCTAAAGTGGAGGCAGTGTGGTCCAGTGGTTAAAGTCCAGGGCTTGTAACCCAAAGGTCACCGGTTCAAATCCCACCTCTGCCACTGACTGACTCACTGTGCCCTCCGTCCTGCAGATGAGATGTTAAATCAATGTCCTATTGTAAGGGACTTTGCATATAATGCACAGTTCACAGCCTACCTCTGTAAAGCACTTTGTGATGGTGGTCCACTATGAAAGGCGCTATATATAAAATAAAGATATTATTATTATTATATATTATTCTAATGTAACATTAGGTAGTCCAAGACCAGTGCTAAGAGCGGTCGTTGATTTAATAAAGTTTCTTTTCTATCTAAAAAAAATACAATCCCAAAAATAAAAAAGAATGATGATGTAATGCATCTCCTCCTAGCGATTGATGAGTTAATAATACTGAGTTCAGCATAAGACACATACTGACCTCTCGACTGCAGAGCTGCCTCTTTTATTGAATGGTGAGACGTTTGTCTTTGAGCAGTGAGGTTAGAGGTTCACGTCCAGCCCTTGTCTTTCCGTTCGATTCAATGGGCTGAGATGCCAATTCGTTACAATGAACAAGCCTTCTGGCATACAATGAGCTGCTTAAGAGACTGAAACAATGTTCCGAAACCTACTCTTTCATTTACCCTTCAATCGCTTGTCGTTACTTTCTTGTATTCTCATTCAGTTTCTTTCACTCTTTCTCTCTCTCATTTATTCACTTATTATTTTTTTTCTTTTATCAATATCTTGCCTATGAAGTGAGCGCTCCAGCAGAAAGAAAGCTGAAGAGCCCAGATGTTGAGGAAACATGTTTGGAGACAGTCAGGGTGCCTCTTACAAGCGCATGTGTTTGCGTTTTCCCTGAAACAACTTTCCCAGTAACCGAACGTGGTCCTTGGAGAGGAGAGGAGGCCCCTTCAAAGCGGGGGAGTGATGTTCGCTCTTTAGAAACCTCTGGCCTGGGCCCAGGGGCTCCAAACAGACCCTCTGGAACGCTCTCCCAGGCATCCAGTCACGTCATCTCACTAACCTGGAACTGGGGCTTGCTCTCCAGTCAAAACCGGCAAGATTGTATTTTTTTTTTTTTTAAGGGACAGGAAGCATCGAAATACTGAAGCTGTAAAACAAATTTCGGAGAGATCCTGTTTCTCACACGGCGTTTTAACCAAGCGAGACAGAGCAGGGGAGCACAGGCGCCCCTTGTGAGGCGAGGACTGGGGATTTCTGTTGCTTTATAATGGCAACTTATCCTTGATTATGACATTACCATTGTGGTTGATCTTGTCTGTACTGTAATGCCCTCTGATCTACTTCTTAAATGTACAGCCCCTTATAAAACCTTTATAAGGGATGCACCCTCTTCATTTTGGTATCTGACTTACACACCCTAAAAGTGCGCTGGCCAGATTAAGGGATGGTGCAATACTGAGAGAGAGAGATGGGTTTGCGAAAGCTCTCTGTAACCCATTCCTGCGTTCTGACTGAAACCAGAGCGCCAGCAATCCCTGAACTCTTCAATTGCTGTCAGATGTTTCAGTAACAACGGCAGCAACAATAAGCCAGTATCTACAACAAGCTCTCCCCCGCGCTGCCCTGCACTGCGCTCGGTCTCTCCAGGGAGGGAGGGCAGTGATCCAGCTCAACCAGTGATCAGAGAGGCTGGGGGAACGAGCGGAGGCTCACACCAGAGATTATAATCAAACCCATCTTGAAAAGGGGGGGCATGATTATATTAATATTATGACCTTGGGGGATTATTCTAACCCACAAGAAGAGGATCGGTACAAGATTATATCATTATAACCCATAAAATAATATATCGTGCGGTGCAATAATATACTACATGACTTCGGAAAAAACAGGAAATATTGAAAACAGAGAATCAGTTAAGGACCTTTATACAGTAAGTTACAGTACGATGTACTGCCTAACCATGAATCAGCAGAACTAACTAACAGCAATATATAAAAGCATATAAAAGCAATCCATTTTCGTTTAACAGAACCTGAAGATCTTGTTTGTAATCCGTGAGGGCAGCAGTGTGGAGTAGTGGTTAGGGCTCTGGACTCTTGACTGGAGGGTCATGGGTTCAATCACAGGTGGGGGACACTGCTGCTGTACCCTTGAGCAAGGTACTTTATCTAGATTGCTCCAGTAAAAAAAACCTAAATATATAAATGGGTAATTGTATGTAAAAATGATGTGTTATCTTCTAATTGTAAGTTGCCCAGGATAAGGGTGTCTGCTAAGAAATTAATAATAGTAATAACCCCCTTCTGCTGCAAGTAGGAGGCCTGCTATTCAGGATCACTAGGAGCCCTGGCTTCTTCCTCTAATCGGCCTTGCTTTTTAAAATCTTTCTGAACAATCATAAACAAGAGCCAAGAGAGCTCGCTCCACCAGGGTCCTGTGTTCTTATCAGGACCGGCCAGGGAGAGACATTCTCTTGTGATAAGCACAAAGAATGGAAGCCGTCCACTTTACTTTATTTTTTCCTCTTTTTTTTTGATTGTCAAAGGCTTTTTTTTTTTTTTTTTGTATTAATCAAAGTTTCCTAAGCAGCATTTTAAAGGGTGTGGCCCGCCCCTCACTAAGAAGGGAATGCGCCTAGCAAAATTTTTTTTACTGGGAATGGATCCTAATTTGCCATTAGGAATCCAAAAAACAAATACACCGGAGTTTAGATGCCAAACTTAATGGGATTTGGAGGAATTGCTGCTTCTGAACCTGTGCGCTTGAATCCCATTAAAACCCCTCGACTTTATTCCAGCCGATTCAATTACAGCAGGTCCTAATACAACACATATTTAATTAATTATGTACAACTGCCCTTGTTTAGACAATAAATCATTCAGGAGTAGTGACTGTGTGTGATTCAACTCTCTTCACTATGATTCCGTTTTGATCAGCCAGCCCCCCTGCAGTCCTCATTAACTCAACCCTGCTGCTGAATAGCCTGAGCAACGCGGGGGAGGTGATCAGTCTGAGCCTGATTTAAAGCAGGCGCTGCTGTGGGTCAATCAGAGGCACTCGCTGAATCAGGGATGCTGCTCAGACGAGGCACAGTCTGGCAGTTATCGAGCTAGCCAGCCCCTCGCCTCTCCTCTCCTGGCACGCTGAAGGTGCATTCTTAGCAACATCCTGTTTGGACATCCATCAGCGGCATTGTGTATACAGAATATAAGGACAAGGTACATACTTGGGAAAGCTTGAGCGTAAGCAAACGTGTGCTAATCCCCGTCATCCCTGAATCACAGCACTTCCTTCCCGGGGTCACTGCCTGCTCCGAGAATTCCTCATCAGTCAGCCAGCCCTCCTCTCCAGCATCGCCTGATCAAAGAAACTTCCCTGTAAGGCTGGGATCACAGACTCTGATTAGCAGTGATCTCAGACTGCCTGTTTGTAAGCGCCCTTAAAAAAAAGTCCACCATGGATTGCAGTTTTTCCCCCCCATGCTTTTCCCGTGGCTATACTCTGCATTTACTATAGTTTACTCTGGTTTGCCATGTTAATTAATATGCTTTCCTATGCTTTTCCATACCTCGCTATTTATTACAATGCTTCCCTAAGCTTTACTGTGATTTCACTATGCTTTATTACACTTTGTTGTGCTTTTACTATGGTGCACTTTCGTATAACCATGGTAGAAAATACTGCAAAAATACAGTGCCAGAAATAGCATGGTAAACTTTTATAAGGGGACTGCCTGCGCACTCGGCAGTCTAAAAATCCTCATTCCACACAGTATCTATCTCTGTATTTGCAGCAGTAAGAAGTGCGTTCTCAGTATTGTAACAGTGAGCAACACAGTTACCTCTTGTACTGTACTGTCAGAGGCAGACCCAAGCAAAGTTAATTTCTTATGTCAATTTTTAAAAATTTTTTATTGGCATAAGAAATAATTATTCAGCCGGTATTTTAATCCACGGATGCGAAGTAGTGCAGGAATCACTTTTATTGGACTCCTGTCTTCTCACGGAGTAGAGCAGGAAAGCAGGAATGCATTTTCTTGGACTGGTTGAGATTATAGAGAATTTAGTCTAAACCGAGAATGAGGAGCTGGGAGAGCCTGCTCCTCCTCGTAGTGCATTGAGGAGCATTTATTATACCTCACATTAACAACGACGAATCAGACACGGCGAAACCACATGCTTGCACTGATCGATGTACAATATACTTTATGGATGCTGCTTGATGTAAAAAAAAATTACATCATATTTGTACTTCTCTTCCTTTACACAATAGTTTGTAGCATCATTGAAAACTACCAGTGTTGAGAATAATTCTCCAATATTCCGCGTTCGGCTTCACACTAACCTCCTAACCCTCCGTTCACTACATTCCAGTTTAGTTTGTTCTTCAATCAGGAACCAGACCTTGCTGGCTGCCCAGTTTGTTTCCATTCTTTATAGGCGGTTCCAAAAGACCTTGAAACCGTTGCATTAGTTATCAGTATAGAGTTACTCTAAATGCGAGTCTAGCTCACAAGCGAGGGTGCTGCTGGCAGAGACAGCAGAGTCTTCCTGTATAGCACACCTGGCACACAGCCAATACAATTACACAATTATATGTAGGCATATATATATATGTGTGTGTGTGAGTGTCCATTTCTAAGGGTGTATCCTGTATCAGCCCCTATTGAAAACATCAACAGAGGGGATTCATGGAAAAAAGATACTAGAATAACAAAAAACACTGTTTGAAAAAAAAAAAAAAAATCTGATTTTTATGATTCCTGAAATAACACACAGCTCAAGGTTATTGTCTTAACACTTCTTATTAACATTATGAAATGCAATAAATTGGGTTTAGAAATTCTAGGGCGGCGTTATTAAGACCCGGCACTCTTTAGATCATTAAAATAGACCCCCTGATTTTAAAACAGCGTGATAAAATAAGACCCCGTTTTACCCGATTTCCCCATAGTCTGTGTGCATGTCCGGGAACAAAACCTGATTTCAATCTATTTTCTATTTCAAAATATAGACTTTCGTAAGCTGAGAACAGCAAAAAATAAAAGGTGAAAGTCAGTACCAGAGATCAGGAGAATGAAATCTGACTTCTAAGTTATCTCTTACTGGTTCTGCCCTCCCACCACTACAGTGTAAAACACAGAATACGTAGGAAGACTTCTACTTCTTTATTAAGAAAAACAATATGACGAGAAAGAAAACGTTGAAACGTTGTTTTTCCTTTCAGTAGTTTCCTTCATTGTTACTACATTACTAATTATGTATCATCAGTGATGTGTTTTCTAGTCACTTCAACAGGTCAGCCTGTACAAAGTTTTGATAGGAACTGGGGCCATGGTGTGCCTTAACAAAGGGCTTCTTGAGAAAGCTGTGAGATTGTGTCTGTGTGTGTTTGAGAGTACAAGACTAAGAGCCAGCTTTGACAAACCAATTCAAAGAGAGAAAGAAATAAACCGATCCAGCTGAAGTAAATCAAAAGCAGGTGGTTGGTGCTCTCTCTCTCATCACACACGTACACACACGAGCCCTATCCGCGCTGCGCGTGTATCCACTCCAAAAAGGATCTGAGGTTTCTCTGCAGTGCCAGGACCCTGACTCTGGCCAGTTCACCCCCCCCGGAGGAGATAGTGGGAGGCGGAGGTGGGGAACAGGTGTGGGGTCCTGGCTTCTGACGGTCCGCGGGACATATACAGGTCGCAGTCTGTAAACAGAGGCATGTTTGAAATCCGACCCGTAAACAAACAGACAGACCCAGGTGAAGGGATTTCAGAGTCCCCTCGTTCCTGAGGATCGAGAAAGAATTAGGAACAGATTTCTTTAAAGGCTTAAAGACGTGATGCATTTCTTGGCATGGGCTGCCTGCCTCCAGCAAGGCACATGCTTGCTGCTCTGTGGACTGTGTGTGATTCAGCTGCAATGGGGCTGGGAGTGGGAGAGGAGTGGAGCCACCACTATGTCACTGCTAAGTCACTGTTGGTTAGGGTTGGGAAGCAGCTGGATGAATCGAATTGAACCAGAGCATGGAATCTCTGACTGTGCTCTCTCTCTCTCTCTCTCTCTCTCTCTCTCTCTCTCTCTCTCTCTCTCCATCTGCATACATCTCATCTCTTCTCTTTCCCCCTCCCTTGTTTCACTCTTTTTCCTCCCTTCTTTAGAGATACTAAAAGAAAATTAATTTCAATGAAACATGTTTGGACTAGAAGTCTTTCTCAATGTGTTTGAGTTTTGCAGTGGTTTGAGATCCCCTCTCCTTCACTCTATGCCAGAGTCCAGGTCAGAGTGACAAAGGGGGGGTGGGTGGGCTGCATCTCCCCTGGGCAGAATGGAGCACAGAGAGAGAGAGAGAGAGAGAGGACAGACAGAGAGAGGCAGTGACTCAAAGAAAACATTCCACAACATGATTCCTGAAGAATCCTCCAAGCACATGCAGGTCGGCTGCAATCCTGAACAGTCCCAACCCCCAAAGGCCAGCGATCCTGCCTCTTCCTTTATCACCTCAGTGATAATGATGCAATTCCCACATCCCACATCCTTTAAGTGCACAGGAATTTGCCGAAGTTTCCCACGCTTTCCCTGAGCGACACACACACACACATAGACACACACACACACCTCGATCAATGATTACACAGATCGTGAATATTAAAACAAACCTTTCTGGAGCACTCCCCGGAGGAATAATCCTGGATCGGGTTTGGAATTCTGTTTCTAATTTGCTGGGAATAACATCTGTCCTGCCTGTTTGCAACATGCCTGTGATTTTTATCTGTCCTCTAAACCTGTCAATGTCAGGTCCCCCCCACTAATAAAACAAGAATAGACCGACCCCCCCCCCCTGCACGCCCCAAGCATGTTCCTGGGAATGTTCGAGCATTCCTATTGGAAACACGGAATGGCGGGCTCCCAGGGAGAGCGTCATGTCATAAATGTGTCATGTTTTGGCAGGAAAGCGAGTCCATTCGGAAACCTCTGGAGAGAGCATGTGTATATATATCATCACTGTTCAGCTTTATTACAGGAGGATAATTAAACCCATGCAGCGCTGCCCGCCCCCACCCCCCCCCCCCCAAGCCTGAGACCTGTGTTAACATTGCAGGGATACAAATAAGACTCCCACTGCATAGGAGTTTCAACCCATTCCAGTACAGCTAACAAACTCAGGTGTGTCTTATTATTAAACACGCCGTAAAAACCAGGAATGGATCAAACAACTGCTATGCCATGGGACAATGAAGATCAGATATGGGACCCTTTTAAAGTCATGGAAAATACTTTCTTTCTGCCAGGGGAAAGCATTGCTCCGAGATTGCCTCAGAGGTGGGTGTGAGCCGGAGAGCTGCAAAAGGTCAGGGAACCAGAACAGCAATCAAGACAACTCGGGGGAGGATTCAAACTGACGAACCACGGCAGGGAATATGACTGTTCCGCGAGGGTGGGGAGAGGGAATAGGGACTATGAAGGGCTTTAAGATTACATCCAGAACTATTTAAACACACAACAGTGCTAAATTTAGAAATACTTATACATTAAATGGCAAATGTTTCCAAATAGAATGTTGAAATTAGTTTTTTATTCACGTGCTTCGATCACTGGGTGACGTGGAATCCGACCCCCCCATTGATAAAGTGTGAATGGTCTCTTACTGGTCCCATTAAGAGATGTGCACGTGTGCTGCTTTTGCATGTAGGAGACGTAGTCGACCAAACAGAGGACTGAATGGTACCAGTTACAGCACGTTACTTTTCTTTTCCACAGTAAAAGCACAGCAAAGTAAATAATGAAGAAAAAGGAGAGGAAAGGGAAAGGTTTTAGATTTGGGGAGAAGTGGGAAATATTTTCTGGTACAGCGGTACTGGTCAGAGTGAGGCTATATAGGAAGATCCCTGGACCCCCTACCTTGCCAAAGACTGACCAATGAGGAGGCCAGAGCTGTGAGCTCACAGAGCAGAGCCCCGCCCCCTTCTCCCCACGCCCCGCACCGCTCTCCTGGTTCTGATTACATCGCTACCGAGGCTCAGATGGAACCGCGAGAGCCCGGGGAAGTCATGGAAACAATTAAACTGCAAAGACATATTTGGAAGCTGAGCAAAAGCAGAGAGGGAGTTCCTTTTAAAGAAATGCCAGCTCGCTTCTCCTGTATTTAACAGGGTAGGATCTAACGACAGGAGGGGTGCTTTCAAAGAGCGCTGTGTGAATAAGGTGGGGTGCTGCGTCAGCGAGCGACGTGCCCAGGGAACAGAGCCAGATTTGTTCACTCCTCTGAGAATCTGGGAAAGGGAAATAGGTGGGTCAGGAATACTGACACATGTTAAACGTGAATCTGTGTACAAGCAAACTGGACCGCTTCAGGATTCAGGACAGACGTTTACTGATCGTGACAACAAAAACACCATCTAGCATCACCGATGAAATATTCCAATTAAACACAAACAGAAAGAAGGCAAGCTCTTGTGTTTTTTTTTTTTTTAACGACTCAAACTTCCATCATTATAATACCCGGGTGAATTTGATAGGATTACACAGGGATTGGGGGGGCAGAGGGGGTAAGACTCCCATTGCAATATCCAGTCATCGCGGTCTGACCGTTACTCAACCAAACGTGTGAATTATTGAGCAGCACAGCATTGCACAACCAGCGAGGGTGGGATGGTTAGCATAACGGCCTTCACTTTCAGTTCTGGTTGTGGTTATCTACGCCTTTAGGGATAGCAACAGTAAATCTGCCCGGAACGAGAGTGTAAATACCTCTTGAGTGCAGTAATGCAGGGCTCTGCAAGTGGAATAATACGCCACAGTCTGCCCCCACTGTGTGGAAATATCTAATGTACCAGCATGATGCTACCCAGGGCTTATACCAAAAAGTATTAAAATCCCAGTGACCCAATATGGAAAAAATGTCTTCCCAATAACAGTAAATCTTTTATGAGGCGTGGGAGCAGGGCTGATGCAGTCTGCACCAGATCAGAGGGGTAAGCTGCGAGGAGGCTGCATGGATGCCATCATGCCTCTAAAGAAATACTGTAAAGTATAAAACAGACATTGAAACAGCACCTCTTTGCAGACAACGAAACGCAAGACTAACTAATAACCGAACACTGAGCTGCTGAAGGCTGTTCACACTGGCACTCAACTGGAACTTCTGTAACGCCTTTCACAGTGTATAAGATGTGTATATATAAATAAATAAACAGTAATGTAGCGCAGCTGAAAATGACTCAGGTGGTCCTCAACACGGGAAGTGTTTTCACAGTTTTTTTTTTATTTTTTATTTCTGCAGGATAAACTTTTTTGTTTCACTTGATTTTGAGTCAGGGAGATTTGACCTTTTCCATAACACTACTGCAACACCTGTCTCTCTCTCTCTCTCTCTCTCTCTCTCTCTATATATATATATATATATATATACAGTATATATATAGAGGCTTCAAAGCCTTCCACGAAGGCTTCCTCGAGCTTGCTAAACAAGCGGTTGGGTTCCTAGCACTGCAAGGAGATGAATGCCGTTTTATTTTATTTTTGGCTCTGGTTTTGCTATACTGCATTCAGTTCTCCTTTCCACTCCCCAACAGATTTGATTTTAGTTTCCTAATAGATGGCCTTTGTGTCACCATCATGCAGTGATGGACTGAAACCAACATCATGAAGTGCGCCCCTGGCTTTAAAGATGGGATTTGGGGAATGGCTTCCACCCTCCTGCCATTGCCTCTCCTTCAGTCCACACTAACAAACAGATCCATGACTCAGTCATTCTGTTCTGTGATCTCTGTGTGCTGCTGATTGAGTTTGAACCGCACATGTTTTTATTGTCTTTTTTGTTCTTGTTTTCCAGGACCCCCTTGTAAATGAGGACTCAATGGGTAATTCTCCTGGTTAAAGAAAGAGAGACAGGAGTCCTCTTCAGGTCCAGCCCTTATGAAGCTCTACAGCTTGCAGCCGTGCAGTGCTGTGTAATCTCAGAGCAGGGGCTGGCTGAGTGGATTATACATCCATGGGAGCTCTGGTTACGAAGCACAGTGGAGCCTCAAGGATAGTGATTCACTAGTTGATTAGACACAGTGAGCTGAAGCTGGCCTCTATGAGTAAATGCACAGCATTACAGTCTTGGAAAATGAAAGGCAGGCTGCGGTCTGATCACTGCTGTTTGGCATCTAATTGAAAGCTTCGAGGACAGTTCAAAAGAAGGATGTTTCATTCCTGCTTCTAAACAGTTTATCCAGCGGAACCAAAAACAAAACAAACAAACTAAAACTGAAAGCTCTCGCTGTCACACACCGGTTCCAAAGCCTTCTCCTATTGATTTACAGCGTCGTTTTCAGCTCTCGAGACATTCCTGTTTTTAAATAGAGAGTTACAAATCAAACTGTTCTCACTTTGCTTTCAAACGTTAAAGGAAAGCGCAGCGTTACCTGATCCTGCCGCATGCACGAGGCTTTATCTTTACAAGAGGAATTAGTGTTCATTTGAGAGCCTCTTCTGATACTTAACCTGACCCCAGGAATGGAATCCATAGCTAATAAATCATTTTTTTTGCACAGCATCTATTATATATATATATATATATATATATATATATATATATATATATATATATATATATTCCCTGCCAAATACATTTCTCATAGAATGCATACAAAAAATTAATTTATATATATATATATATATATATACACACACACACACACACACACACACACATCATAAAAGCCTTATCACAGGTGAGATATTATACCAAATATTCATAACCTCCTACTGCTGCAGAGGGAGGACCACTGTTGCCTATCGGGACATCACCTGGTGGCTTCACCTGCCTTGCTTCCTTGCTAAAGTCAAAATATGTAATTCATAGCTAAGTTTCTTCTTCTTCTTCTTCTTCTTCTTCTTGCTGCTGCTGAAGGAAGTACCAAGGCAGGAACACCACCTCGCGCAGGCAGGGTGACGAATCACACAGCGCTACACCTCTGCTGACTGCGTGTAATTAAACTCTGTCTAACCGGCTGGGAGAATGTAGCACCTCTCTGGGGTTTACTGGGGTGAGTCTTTAAAAACACAGCCGTGAATAATCAGGCTTAAATACGAGCGGTGACAGCTTAATCCCCTTTAATGAAAACGAGAGCAGAGCCCCAGGACTGCACGCAGCGACGGCGGTGTCGCGATACGATCTGTATCACGATATGCGTCGCGATACATGTGCTGCTCCCGGGGGGCTGCTTGTATGACGCATAATAAGATGAAATAGTCATTTAACGATGCAGCACTTTGTTAAAAGACAACAATTAAATGAGACAGGGTGAGCGTGTATCTATGCCAGGAGAGCGAGCAGTCTGTCATTCAGCCTGTCAGTCTGTCTGCCTGTCTGGCGTTGGGATTCAGGAGTTTGTTTTCCACGTTGAAGACAGGAAGTGAAAGCCGCTGCCGGTTGCTTCCTGTTCTTGTCACAGGAAGCCGGTTGATCCTGGCGGCTCTTCCGCTCTCCTCCTTCTCGACCCGCCAGGAACCCTGACTCATCCCTCCTGGGCCAGCCGAGTGGAGATTCCCTTTCAGCTTTCCGGTCTCATCTCCTGGCATGGGTCTGCACTTTCCAGCTTCCCTTCCTGGGCATTAAAACCAGTCCTGACACAGGGGGCTTGACCACAGATTAGAGTCTAGTTACATCTCAGCACTGCTGAGTGGGCATCATTGTTTTTATATGTCAGCAAGCTGTCCTCAGTACTGGATCAAGCTGCAAAGCACGATGCAAGCACAGGGTGCACATGTTACCCATTTGTCAATGCATCTCATATTTTAAAAGGATGATTAGTTGTCAAGAGATATTGCAGGCAGCACGCGCTGCAATGAATTGGCATCTCAGCCCATTGAATTGAATGGAAAGGGCTGGATGCGAACGTCTTGCCATTCAACATTCAACTGAAGATCTCCTCTTAGCGGCTAATGAGTTAATCAGACTGACATCAGCATAAGGCCCGTGCTTGCCTCTCGTCTGCACAGCTTGCTCTCGGGTTCAGCGGTTCCAGACCTTGCCTCTCCATTCAATCCAATAGGCTGGGATGTCGTCAATACAGAAGTGAGGGGGGGGGGGGGCATTGGAGCTGGGAAGGGAAGCAGGGATGCAGTTGATAAAGGAAAAAGGAACGGTTTGCTTTTGGAAAAGCGAGAAGACAAAGCACTCAAGCCCCCCAGCTCTGAGCTCAGCTTCCTGTCTCGGCAGTCACTTCTTCCAAAGGAAGCCGCTGGGAGCCGCTCTTGTTGTTTCAGATATTCCCTCCTTTATTGTTTCTTGTTTGCGTTCTGCTATTTTTGGCAGCAGGATCTTGTTTCCCCTTGCACGGTCCTGGACTGTGTTTTGTTTTGATGGGTTTTTTTTAAGTTAGGATGGGGGAATGTGATGCGCACTGGGACTGAATAGGCAAAACCACCAGCTTGAAAAAAATAAATGAAACAGAAATCAAAGAAAGGTTTAACAGGTAAAGTGAGACAATAAACGACTTCAGGGTCTAGGCGGAGCCTTAATTGGTTCAATTCAACAATTTGGAAGAAGGTTTGAAACAAAGACCAGGAGTGGAAGGCCAGCTTTTGCCAGCCCTGATCTAAAGTAACTCTCCTCGTCTCCAAAACACTGTCAGGTTACGTCATATGTTTCTCCTCAGCTGCACAGCGTTTCAAAGGAAAAACCAGAAGAGACGCATCTTTCTTGAGAAACAGGGCAGCTGTGCTAACAACACTTCCTCCTTTGAAAGAAATTCCCAGCCGCACTTCTCACTGGCTCCAAATGTGAAATTCATGAAAAGCGAGCAGAGGGAGCGATTTGCTCTCAATGCATCAAAGACACCAGCGCTCGTGTCAGGATCTCCTCAGGATTTTTGGGGTCCTCCATTCAAAATGTGGAACCTTATTCCTCAAGCACACCAGTCCTGTCTCTCTGAATTGGCACAAATAGGGACAATGCTTTCTTTATATAAATGAGCAGTTGTTGAAGTTTATAGTCTCTTAACAACAAGCTTACTAGCACGCCAATAATTGTGTTTCGTTGCCTCTAACATACAGCGGCTTGTGCTAAGCATTTCCAGGTCAAATTCCCCAGCCTTGGTCTCTCCGTAATACTGATGGAATATAAAAGTTGAATTAGAGCCTTAGAGGCCAGTGGCTTCTCTAAGCTGCGACTTTGAAGCTGCAGTTGCAATGTGTGTCGCTGTGGGAAGGGCTGACTGGGTCACAGGGTCAGTGCAGCCCCTCTCCTCTCAACACCCCTCCTCTGGTGCTCCTGATTCTCCTCAGCCAGGCGATTGTTTCAGGGCGCTATGATGCAGCGGTTTCCGTCTCTCTTCCCCGGCTGTCGGAGTTAGCAGGCAGGCGAACGGCTTCCTGGTATTGCTTCTCAACACAATGCACAAAAACAGGAAGGGGAGAGCGCTGCAGCCACTGCTCTGCTCCTGTCTCTCTGAACACAACGGCGCTTCACAAACACAGCCTGGGCTTAACGACCAACACTGCTCCCAGCATTCTATCAGCATGATCCAAAAGCAGGAACACCTTAAAGGGGAGAGAGCAATATTTGCAAAAAAAAAAAAAAAAGTATTTATTGTTTTATGTGTAACATCACCTGGTGAAAGCCTAATAAAAAAAAAATCAGACCTTTTAAATGTCTAACAAAAATAAAGACGAAGGAGTGATGATGCAATACTTTACCAATATGAATAAAACGCATTGTAAAAAGATGCACGCATGCGCATGCGCACACACACACACACACAGCTGCAAAGGAGATGACATTTTGAATGTTGTTTTTCTGAGTGTCAGAAGCATGCCAGAGAAAACACCTGGAGCTTGTTGACACCGGCAGAGAGAGTTTCCATTCGTGGGTCCCTCCAGGACACACAGAGGCTTCAGAGGACACTGACCAGCCGGCTCTCGGGGAAGCAGAGCTGCGTGCAACTCTGTCCAGCCTGTGCCCCTGACACTTCCAGCTATTCAACCCCTGCACAAATACTATGTTGCCAGGATGTCTAAAATAAATAATAATAATAATAAAACTACAAGATGTACTGTTACTAGAATCTGGACAGATTTCAGGAGCGAAGCAGATCAGCTTCTCACACCACAGAAACTGTGCAGCGCCCCTCCTAGCGTTTCCCATGGCTATCTCATGCATTCACCATAGTTTGCAGTTCTGCTTTATCTCTCTGGGTTTTCCCTTATAAAAGTTTACCATGGTATTTTTGCAGTTTTTCTCCATTCTTTTCTATAGTTTATGCTGGGTTTGCCATGTTTGTTAATACACTTTACCAGACCTCTCTGTGCTTTACAATGCTTCCCTATGCTTTACCAGACCTCTCTGTGCTTCACAATGCTTCCCTATGCTTTACCAGACCTCTCTGTGCTTTACAATACTTCCCTATGCTTTACCATGCTTTCACTTTGCATTATTACACTTCACTATGTTTCTAATAAGGGTTACAGTGCTTACCTAGATGCTGTGCCATGCTTGGAAAAAAAATAATAATAAAATTTCAGAGCCGCTGCCAAACCATGAGAGGAGCTTCCAAGCTAAACAGCAGCAGAGGGGAGTGTAACGCAGTGCCTAAAAACGAATAAAAAGACCTTTCTCCCTGGCCTCGGCTCAGCTGCTCCCTGGAAGCCAGCTTTGCAACCGTGCTTTATTACAGCAATCTTTTATAAGTGCACCTTCATGTTCAAAAATGAATGTCAGTCTCTGTTTAGCAAGTATTTGGTGCCCTCTGGTGTTCAAGAGAAGCATTGAAATTGTCTGTCACAAATGGTTTGCGTGAGGTATCTTCATTAAAACCAAAAAAAGTATAATTTTTTTCATCTCGTTTTTTTTTTGGAGGGGGGGGTCAGCTCTTAAATAATACCAATAAATGAGAACAAAAAGATCAAACAACAACTGAAACAATGAATTCATTTAAAATAGCTTTTTATTTTTTTTATTAACCACAAAAGCACAAACTACAAAATTCCAGATTATTTTATACTAATCTTCATTCATAAACTGCATATAGAAACCGAGCAATTATGGAGCCGAGTTCTTCACTCCCCAGAAACTTGCATTGAAAACATGGTTGAATTGTTATCTATACAGGAAAAAAAGAAATATTTTAGAGAAACTGAAAATGAAATTTGAAACAGATTTTAGGCACAGGGTCTAGAACGAGCACCTGTATCTTGTGTTATTAGCTGGATAGATGCGATTGATAAAGCATACAAACACCCCTCCATCCTGTCACATGCAGTAGAATAAAAAAAGAAAAATCGATAAGTGAGCTTGTAGAGAAATCCTTTACAAATCTGGAGTCCGCCTTGTAATTTATAACAAATGAAACGCAGCACAGACCGAAGCAAAACAAAGCAGGGGACAGTGCGCACACACAGAGGCTCCTCAGCATTTACTTATTTAGCAGATGCCTTTAAACAAGACAACTGCAGAGTCACTTACAACAACATCTCACCCGAAAGACGGAGCACAAGGAGGTTAAGTGACTTGCTCAGGGTCACAGTGAGTCAGTGAGTGAGCCGGGATTATAACCGGGGACCTCCTGGTTACAAGCCCTTTTCTTTAACCACCTGACCACACAGCCTCCTCATAATGATGTTTTGCAAATGTTTCTACTGGAAAATTCATATACTATCAGGTGGCACCCAAACCAAAAAGTCTATAGGAGGCTGGGAGTCCATTATCAAAGTTCGGAGACGATAAAAGGCAGTTATCGTGTTCACCGTGCAATGTGCGTCCGACAGACAGACAGACACACAGACAGGACTGGCGTGCTTGAGGAATAAGGTTACACATTTTGAATGGAGGACCCCAAAAATGACTGAGAGGATCCTACGATCCTGACACGAAAGGCTGGTGTGTTTGACATGTTACCTCACTTTGCTCTGTGGTTAATAAGAGACGAGCATTCGTTCAACACCTGAACTCCAGTCAGACTGGGTTCTGGGTGCTGGGTGCTGGGAGAATCACTTAGTAAAGAGAGACACTCACCCCTTGCCGTGGCAGCGCTTAGCCTATTGGGTCTCATTTCCTTCTCCACCTCGATATCGAGACGTTTCTTGAAGCAGAACCAAAGCGCCACACAGGCTGCAGTTTTGACAGTCAGATATCCCACCAGCACACAGAACAGCACAGAGTCAGTGAAACAGCCGTCCAACAGCTCTGTGCAGGAATCCCAAACAAGGAGCGGATGAGACGAGAGCCAACACACACACACACACATACACAGACACACACACACACACACACACATACATAGACAGGCTGACACAGACACACACACACACAGACACCCACACAAATACAAACACACTCTTTCAGACACAAGCAGATACACACAGACAGACAGACGTGCACACACAGAAGCAGACAGACAGACACTCTCACGTACACACACACAGGCAGACACAGACGCACAACAACCTACATTTCGGATGCCAACAATGAGTAGCACCTGCACAAAATTTAAAGATAACATGTCAGAAAACATCTGCAAAGATTTCACAGGACTGTATAACAATCAAGGAGGAGCAAGAGGACAAGAATTGCAAAATAAGGGACTCCACATAACATCCATATTACAACTCTGAGACTGCAAGAAGCGAAATGTTTCAGCTAGGGCGTTCTTCAGTGTGCCGATCAGGAATTGTGCATGTTGGCACACACTTACATATACAAACCCGATGAAGGCACTGGCCGACTTACTTCATTCCAGATTTACCTGTGACTGTGCTGGTGTCCAGCTGGTAAGGGTAGACTGCTTTTGGAAATCCTCCCTCTAGCAGGGCGCAGGTCCACTCTCCTCGCTGTACATCTGTAGGTACCTCCAGGGTCAGGGTCCTGTTGCCTCCCTCCTGCCCCGACACAGCCTCCCTGCCCTCCCAGTCAATCCAGAGCAGCCTGGTCGAGGCAGGGAGGCTGGAGGCAGTGCAGTGTAGAGACACGCTGCTGCCTTCAACAGCCACTGAGACTAGAGGAGAGAGAAAAGAAGAAAGGAAGGGGAAGAGGAAGAAGGAGCAGTTAAGTTAATGCTGCCAGTCTTATCCTGTTATTGTGCTCCTCACTGTTTTCCTGTGTGGAGCACTTTGGCCCTCTGCATCAAAATCAATTCCCAATTCCAATTCCCTTTTAATCAATTCCAATCATTACTGATCCAATTGCAATTTCAAGCGTTCTGTTAAGATGAGCTTCTCACAGTGGCAACAAATTACTTCAACTGAAGTCACCGGTCAGTCAATGAAATCAGCTTCCAATGAAAGCAGCTGAACAATCACAACAATATGTCTCTAAAATTTCAATTCCAATTCCTTCGAAGGAATTGGGAATTGATTTTAAAATGGATTTGGAATATTAGCAGGCTTAGTTGGCTTTAGTTGCAGTTGGAACAAAAAAGAGACAGATGCACTGTATAACCAAACCCAGTCCTTACCTTGAATTGTTATTAAGCGGTAATCCATCTCAAATGTTCTGTAATTATCTTCATGGTCTCCTCTGGTTGTGTATTCTCCCGCATCTTCAAACAGTACCGGTGAAATCTGTATACAGGATATTCCATAGTGACTGGACTCCACATAGAAGGATGTGCGGTTTTCAAAGTGCTCTGATGTTGTATTTAATTCATATTCGTCTACGTGCGCTATTGTTGATGTTTCATAATGTGATGATTGTGGCACCCAGTATACTGTATATCGGCGTGAAAGGAAATGCCTGTAATTGTAGCTTACTCTTGGTATCACAAATTGACTTTCCGGCAAACTTGTTCTGTAGAATCGATTTCTGTAGCCTCCTGTCAAAAGAAACACACTGTTTACAAGCTATTACTTTGTTACTTTCCTCCCATGAAAATAAAGGGCACATCAATGCAATGAACTCCAATTAAAAGCTGTACTACTCCGCACACATACAACGGAAGGGAGTTTTATTTCCTTAGTTCCTGATTTTTTACATCAATGTTTTTTGTTTTTTTTTAAACCAACCCTTGGATAAAAATGGGATGACAGCATAGTGGTTTAGATCAAATTACCAGTTATATTATGAACCGAGACACATTCTTACTGTTTTAAATTGTATTAAGTGTTTATAAATATATATATATATATATAAAGATCTAAAACAAAAAACAGTAACGATGCACATACTCATATGGAAATCAGAATAAAGGTGCACTGATTCACTCTGCAGCACAGTCCCGTTGTATTGCAGTTCACAGCGGCAAAGCGTTGCGGGACGTTTGCAGTCCGGCCTCATGATGAAGTACAGTGCGTTATCAAACCGCAGTACTGAGTTCTTCTCTTCATAGACTCCGTCTGTTTTCCACGCGAGGCTGAAACTGTTCGGTAACAGTTTAGAGGCTGAGCACCGCAGTGCAACATCTTCAAAATCCCCTCTATAATATTCCGATGATGTAGAAACTGAAAGAGACAGAATGGAGTGAACCGCCAAGACAGCGAATGAAGAAGGATCATGTTTTCAAAGCGTGTACTTCGGTCTTTAACTGCTATTTTTTGAAAGAGGTAAACACCTTTTTTTTTTTTTACAAAACTAGAACTAAAAAGGAAGCGATATCTCTCTTTTCAACATTAACATGAATTTTCTACTTCCAAAAAAAAACAGACGCCTTCAAAGCCCTGAATGCTTTACAATTAATCTCCGAACCATATCTGACTTAGCGTTAATTAATGAAATAAAAATGGGTCAAAGCCACCAACCTTGCAAGCCAACCAGTTCATACCGAGCCAGAATCTTAGGACCTGGCGCGATTTGTCTCAAGGTGAAAGACCCGGCGCTGTCGAACCTGGGTCTCTTTATCTTCAGGGCGCAACAGTCTCCGAACTCCAGGGCTGCGTTGAAACCCGAGCTATTGAAATAACGAACAGAGCCTCCGGAAAACTCAGCCGCAAGCAGCGTGACGCTCCGGACCCTTCCGTCATGGGACCCCCAATCCCAGGACACCGCCGCGGCAGCCGGGTGACCCGTTGCGTTTAAAACCACCTCACTGGTGTCTCCGTTAAAATACAGCACCTCCGGCTCCACCTCTGTAGGAAACGGTTAAAGAAAGATTGGGTATGCTGGGGATAGAGAGGCATACAGTAATGCACTATTGCACTACTAATATGTCATTGTATATATAAAGTTGTTGCATCATATCTCAGATTGTATTTAGTAGTAGCCTATTGTTTGCACTTACTGTAAACTACACTGTATTTAAATATTAATCTTGCATTGTAACCCTGCAGTGCCCTGTCGCACCAAGTCGCCTTGGATAAATAACCAGGAACAGCAGTCTCCGGTTTGATTGACAAGCTGTAGAAATCAAACCACTGGATGCAGACTGACTGCTTTGAATACACTTTATGAGGACACTGAACAAGTTATAGAACAAACAGCACTATCAGCACCAACGCATGTAGTCTACTAGAACATTTCAATTACTAAAACGTTATATATATATATATATATATATATATATATATATATATATACGAAGTAAAGTTTTCCTGCAAAGCCCTGATGCTCACGTGATGATCACGTGTGTTCCTGTACACTACAGCAGAATTCAGGCAAAAAAAAAAAAAAGTCTGCAACAGTTTTTTTTAAAAAATGTATGGAGCGCCTTTTTGTTTGAAATGTAATGCCTGTAAACTGTAAATATACAGTTAGGAAAATAAATACAATTCGACACCGCTAATTACAACTTCTCTAAACGATACTAAAATGCGCAAATACGGAACCTGCTAGAACACACTCTGTTAAGGGTCCTAATCTGCGCGATGTCTCAGACAGTGTTGTACAATATAACCCTGCGTTTATAAAGCAGGCTCACCTTCAGTAGCTGGTGCCCGGATGAACAGGCTCTGCAGAGTCCACAGCTGGAACAGCCAGCGCAGCATAGCGGTGTTCAAAGAGTGCTTTGTTTCTTCAGAAGTGACTTGACCCTGCGGGGTAACTTCTGCGATTCTCTCAGAGGATAGACTTCCTCTTTATAATAAAAGCACAGTCAAAAATAAAAAAAACGGTTTCATGTCAAACATGTTGGTTTCATCGGTTTGCAGTGTCAAAACGGGTTTGCACATTTCTGATGATATCTTTACAAACCAGCAAAGAGTGTTTTTTGAAAGGAAGTATATATACACGACGTTTCAGACAACTGTGTAAAATGTGTTCAGAAGTGACTTCTAAAATATGAATATTGTTCAGAAGTGACTGTTGTAAAATATGAATATTGTTCAGAAGTGACTGTTCTAAAATATGAATATCGTTCAGAAGTGACTGTTCTAAAATATGAATATTGTTCAGAAGTGACTGTTGTAAAATATGAATATTGTTCAGAAGTGACTGTTGTAAAATATGAATATTGTTCAGAAGTGACTGTTGTAAAATATGAATATTGTTCAGAAGTGACTGTTCTAAAATATGAATATTGTTCAGAAGTGACTGTTCTAAAATATGAATATTGTTCAGAAGTGACTGTTCTAAAATATGAATATTGTTCAGAAGTGACTGTTGTAAAATATCAATATTGTTCAGAAGTGACTGTTGTAAAATATCAATATTGTTCAGAAGTGACTGTTGTAAAATATGAATATTGTTCAGAAGTGACTGTTCTAAAATATGAATATCGTTCAGAAGTGACTGTTGTAAAATATGAATATTGTTCAGAAGTGACTGTTCTAAAATATGAATATTGTTCAGAAGTGACTGTTGTAAAATATGAATATTGTTCAGAAGTGACTGTTCTAAAATATGAATATTGTTCAGAAGTGGCTGTTGTAAAATATGAATATTGTTCAGAAGTGACTGTTGTAAAATATGAATATTGTTCAGAAGTGACTGTTGTAAAATATGAATATTGTTCAGAAGTGACTGTTGTAAAATATGAATATTGTTCAGAAGTGACTGTTCTAAAACATTGATATTGTTCACTAGAAAAATTGTACAGGCAACTTTTTATTTTATTTTTTTTTTCTTCTGGCAATTAAGCAATGTTCACCGTGTGAATGGGCCAACTTAAAACTAGCCACAAATTCTAAACCGTCTAGATTCGCCATACTTTGTGAACATTGTTTGAAAAAATGTAACCCTTCTATTTATGTATTTATTTATTTACCGGTATTTGTTATTGTAAAAACATTACGCTGAGGGAACACATAAAGCCACTTTTTCAGGTACAGTCTCCACTGGTGTGTCCTGTAGCGGCCTGAAACCTATAGTCTCCTGAAACCAGGTTCCTAAACCACAAATACAAACACAAATATGTATAAATACGGTGTATAAATACGAAGCGTTGGGAAGTTGGCTCTTTTGAGCAAAAACTATATATATTTTGTGTCCCACATGTTTCTTACCTGCCCCTGGTTCAACGGTAACTTCAAACCATTCCAGACCCGAGACCTCGATAGCGGGCCCTCGGCTTTCCACAAAGTGAATCATTACTATTATTTACAGTAAAAAAAAAAATGACCCGAAATTGTATATTCCATAATAACGATACAAATTAAATGAGGTACTGACAGTAAACGATATAAAACACAAGCTCTGTGGTGGGTTTGAAACACGAAAACAGTACAGGACTCCCGTTACCTCGCGCACCTCAACGACAGATTCAAATTCAAACCGTCGCCCGCCGAGGAACGTCACCTTCTTTCGTTGCCATGGCAATTAATTCGGCGTTAGACACGTGGCTCACTCTGGTCACTTATTAAACCTGGCGCAGCATTACAAATGCCAGACACTGTGTTTGTAATGCTTTGGTCATAATGTAGAACTGTATCTAAAGTATATATTAATTTTTTTTTTTTTTTAACAAAATCCGATGCGCAGGTATCCTGTCTGAAACCGCCCACAGCTTTGCATCGTCATGCACCAGTCACTTGCTGGTATGCATGTCGTGCATTTGGTCGTGGATCACGTTTATTGTCATATACCATGTTAAGAACCACTCTTCAGGAAACACAGTGATTATTTCAACCCTGAAGCTGCAGGAACACGAAGCTGCTTTGTGGCTCCGAACTTGGAGACCCGGTTTCAGCCCGCTGCACGGCGCACCGGGAGAGACTTGGGGTTTGATAGAGCAGCGAGCCTCAAACTAGGTCTCCTGGAACCAGGTTTCAAGCTCCTGAAAAAGTGGCTTCGTGTTCCCTCAGCTTAACACCCGCCACAAACAGAAGCCTTGAATTAATCAACAAGCTCTGATGGGCTGCGAATTTTTATTTTTATTAAGCTTAATATCTTTCTTCATTTCTTTTAATTAAGAAAAGCAATGCCACTTTCTAAAACACACTTGAGTCAAAATATTATCACAAACATACAGGCATAAAAATATATGCCATCTTACTTCTGGGCAAGCAATTAAAAAATTCAATTTGGCTATTAAAGGTAAAGTCATTTTCATAAAATCAATTTGGTTATTAAAGGTAAAGTCATTTTCATCATCACTGCAAAGTTCCCCTTTTCTAATGAAATAAACTATTCAAGGGCTTTGAGTGTCAAATGATTAGTTTCCATCATGTTTGTATAATCTCATATAAAACGCATCTTCAGTTAGTGTGTGTGTTGCAATGTTAATCAGATCAGTACTTAACGGTACAGCTTTTAGCCCTACATATCAGTATATTCGACAAGTCCACTGATGTCTTGAGTGTACTTATCTTTCCTGTACTACTAATCAGGGAGGCTGACACGGACCGTGTCGATCCCTCGTTTATTTCACTGCATAGCCTATCACATGGGGTTTGATCAGCGGCATGAGCGGAGCCTGGATGTGTCGGAGTTTCAGCTCGGAGAACTCCGCTTCCTCCAGCTCCTTCCAAGTGGCCCTGGTCAGCTCGCAGCCGTCTCCGAAATAATACCACAGCGGCTGCAAGACGTGCTGGAAAGCGTGGACCCAGGTGGACGGGTCTGCAATCACGTGCTCCATGAAGAAGAACGCGCCTCCCTGGAAAAAAAAACAAACAACAGAACCCGCGCTTGCAGGGTGACGTTGTTAAGCTCTGACCAATGGCTTTACAGCCTTTTCCGTCCTGAGGATGACGTAAAACCTAGGTCCTATTGCAAGTGACTCTGCAGCAGCAGCAGCAGCAGCAGCAGGTGTTGATGCATAGTTCACGCCCTCTAGTGTATGCAACTCGCTTTGGTAAAAGCGTCTGCTAAATTAATACTCTCTACTGTCAGTGGTTTCCAGTTTGCACCTTTAGTAGCTACACAGGGACGGAAATAAGACTCCCGTTGCCCAGCCGGTTCACCCATTCCAGGTTTTAATACCAGCTTGATTAGGCACAGTGTGTGCAGGGAACAAGCTCGGGTGTGTCCGATTCAACTCACAGTGAAACCTGGAATGGATCAAATTGCTGCGCAACGGGAGTCTAATTTCCTTCCCAGTAGCAGGCGGACCACAGGTTGAAAACCACCGATCTAGACCAGAGTTTCTCAGCATTTTTTTTTTTTAGACCACTTGTAAAGCAACCAGGTATCCCTGTATACAATTTACTTCCGAGAAGGTTAACTGTGGTGCCAGTTGTTTTAATAGGCTGTGCTAAACTGGCAGAGAATGACTAGGAGGGACAGTTCAGAGGGGCACACATTCTTAACAGAGCGAATTTAAACAAACTAGACTGCCCTATAAAAGGACGAAACCAAGGTTTTTATCTTATTTGATTCTATCTTGCTTCCTTATCTTTATCTTATCTTATATCAAGGTTTTTATCTTATTTGCACAACCTCCAGGTTCTCAAACCCACACCGGTGTGTCTGCGTTGTTGTGCAACGCTGCGTACTCTGCAAACAGAGATCAAAAGTCAAAACCGATAGGCTTCATTCCAACCAAGAAACCCATTTAAAAAAAAAAGAGTTTTCTGATAGTGTGGTGTTGCAACCTTCGAGCGATTAATTTAGAGGGGGGAAGACTGTAGAGAGTTTTGTTCAACGTGCTTCGTTTTAATTTGATGCTACACGCCTCCCTAATCATATTTGAGCACGTTCACTTCAATGCGTTTGCTTGTTGTTTGAGTTTTGTTGTCGTCAGATGTTCCTGCCAGTATGGTTTTGAGTGAAGGCAGCGTTGTTCTCATTTCAAAACAGGCTAGTTGATTTTTCTTTAAACATTTTTAATTTTCTCTTAATGATAAAAAGTACTCCACGTTATTGAATTGTGAGTCTGAATACACTGTGTATGGAATTACATGCACACAACACGTGTTCTCATAGTTTTTAAAAGAAAATTATATTTGGTACTTAACTCGCCTACTTAAGACTCACCTCTTCAAACAGCACCTGTAGAACTCCTCTGTTTGTATCCTGGGACACTATCACCCTTCATTTAAATGTGCTTTATTTTGCTCTTATCTGCCCCCTATTTTACTGCATTTAATCCTGTACTTCAGAATACTGTAATCTGCCAAGTGTTTAACCTGTAGTATGTTGTATTTAATCACATCCTGATGTAACTATCACTATTACCTGCTGTATTATTGAATTGTGGTTTGTCACACTTGTACTTTGCTTGAACAAAAGTTATAGTATTTCTTGCTCTTATTGTATTACTTGTATTGTAACACTTGAAATGTATTTGCTTACGATTGTAAGTCGCCCTGGATAAGGGCGTCTGCTAAGAAATAAATAATAATAATAATAATAACTAGCGCTGGTCACTCAATACAAACTAAAACACTTATTGTAGAACTACATTCTACTGTTGTTAATAAATGCCCGTGTCCGTATTACTTACCCGCTTCAAAACGCGGCGCACTTCTTTGAGTACCGCCTTAGTGTTTCTGACCGAGCAAAGGACCAGGGTGCAAACCACCACATCAACCGACCCGTCCGCTATCCCTTTTAAGCTCTCCCCAGGCGTCACCACGAAGCTGTCGAACTTCAGGTGGCTGTTTTTGGCGAAGGCGCTGTGGAGATACTTGTCGAAATTGGGATTCGGATCCGTGCAGATGATTCTGCAGGACGCCGGGTAGAATTCAAAATTCGCCCCGTTGCCGCATCCGATTTCCAGCAGGAGCAGGCTGCCGCCCGGGGAGGAGAACTGGGACAGGTTGCTGAAAAGGTCCTTTTTGTGGGCGTGCATTTTGCGGTTGTAAGTGTCGGCGATTTTGAAAAGCAGGTACGGGAAGAATTTTTTGTAGTAGCGGTATATCCCGACGAGCTCCAGAAACTGGAGAGGCAAACTTAGGATTTGAAAAAAAACCGTGAAAATAAAAATAAACAGCCCCATGATTCAAAGCCAGGGTCTCGATCTACACAACTGTGCGTTTCTGAGGCAGTAACTCGAGAGAAAAGCGCCTGTTGCTGTTCTTGCAGATTGTAACCCGGAAGGTAAGCGGGCTAGGGAGTCCAGCCAAGCTCGGTAATACCCACATGCCACCAATAGGCGGCGCTGGTGAAACAAAAGAATGACAGAAATTAATCTACAGCTCTGGCCAAAAGTTTTGCATCATCACCCTGTAGAATGAACTAATTTCGCTTCATAAAGTCGAATGAACCCTGCTGAATAATGTTACGCTAACATATTGAATTACACACCGCGTTGTAGTTTCCCATCTACTTAAAAAAAAAAAGTGACATTTCGGATTTTGAAATCTAACATGAAATACTGCTGTGCTACTATTGTGGCTTCTGGTAGACTTTTTTAAAATGTTTTTTTGTAGTTTATTTGTACATGCTAATAAAAGATCTAAATTAAAAAATAATAATAATATAAATAATAATAATAATAATAATAATAATAATAATAATAATAATAATAATAATAATAATTATGTTTCAATCCTAAAATTCTTGTTGATGCTAAACTTTTGGCCAGAGCTGTACAGTGCAATATTTAATCCTTTATTTAATCCTCAGTTTCTGATAACAGCAATAGTATTTGTTTATATATATATATATATATATATATATATATATATATATATATATAGTACACAGATAGCAGACAGCAATCGGATATACTGCAGTGCTGTTCAGTTACATATCTTGTAAAAGTTTCCCCACAGTAATTTTCCTCTGTAATTTTGCCCATGGTTATACTATGCATTTACTATAGTTTACCATGGTTTGCCATGTTTTTTTATTCTGTGCTTTCGCTCTACAGTCTTATTACACTTTGCAAAGAGTAAGAGACTCAAACTGTATCCGTACACAGTCTCAATAATGAAACACAAGCAGGGCCTGGTGCAGTTCCCCCACATGTCCACACGGGGGAGCCTGGTGCTGTATTGAGCGAGCCCAGCCCCTCCTCCCCTCTGCTGCATCAGCACTAACCTGTCTGCCGCTTGCTGCAGATCCTCTCTTTCCTGGAATGGATTCACGGTTATTCCTCATCATTTCCGCAAAGCTGCTCCACTTGCTTCCTTTCAATCTTTGCTTTTGTTTTATTTAGTTTTTTTTTTTTTTTTAATCTAGGAAGCATTAATTTTTCCGACACCTGGGTTAGTAGCACAGGCGCTGGGGTTGGAAATTTAAGAAGGAATTGGCATTAACTTGGGGCGTTTGAATGGAATGGCTGAAGCCAGGGTGGGGCTACAGGATCTATATCCTGTGTTGCCTCCCCCTCACTATCTCCAGCACCCTTTTTAAACAGCATGTGCTTATTCTAAAGCCAGGAGCTGTACACTGTCAGCTATTGGCGACACTATGTCATAGTACAGAATGGGAGAATCCTCTCGTTGTTTTTATAGATGTGTTTTCTACCACATGCCTCCCTGAGAGGTGTCTGTGCGTTCGGCAGCTGTCTCTGAGCAAATAAACGGCTGCAGTGTTTCTATAGAGACTGTCGCTGGGGGCTGACCGTTTTGCACACTATTGTGAGGTATGTTTTAAAACACATAGGCCTACCAAATTTCTATCAACATAATAAACCCAGACAAGGAGACTTGCAAACCCAGCGCACACACTTCACTAAAGAGGCCGGGTGGGCACCGATACAAGACAGCAGCGGTTTATTGAAGAAGGCACAGTTACACGAGGAACATCAACAGCTTTGTATTTCCTTAGACGAGTCGGTTAATGAAGAACGCTCCGACCAGGATCAGCAGCAGCAAATCCAACGGTGTCCAGCGCACAGAGCCGAGAGAGCTGCCACTCTGAATACTCACAAAACTGCGCAGCCAGCCCACGTAGCGAGCCGTGCGCACGTACACTCCGGGGAGCTTTGCGCTAGCGCAGCCGGATCCGAAACTCGTGATGCCCGATAAGTAGAAGCGATCGTCTTCCTCATTAAAGCACTGGAGGGGACCCCCGCTGTCCCCCTGCACAGAGAAAACAACCCTTAACACGGCTGGCATACTTCATAAATCAGTTATCCAGACTCCTCACCATAAGCGTACCTCCACCAGCCCCAGCTCTCCTGTCTTACAGTAATCACACTGTGTGTGTGAGAGAGTGACTGGCAGAGAGCAAGCTGGACAACTTAAGGTTTTACCCCAGAAGACCCTTCGCCTGAGCACTGTACCTGGCAGGTGTCAACCCCTCCTTCTTCGAAGCCAGCGCACTTCATGTTGTCAGTCAGGAAGCCTCCGTACCAGCCTTTCTGGTTACAGGTGGAGAGGGGGATAGAGCCCACCTGAGCCTGCTGCAGCGTGTCTGACCCCGTCCCTGATAGAGCCCGGAGAGGGGAGGAGTTTAACACGAGGGGAGGCACATTCTGTTCAAGCTCATTATAACGCTTAGCCCCTTTAGGATTAGACACGCGTTCATACCTTTGAAGGACGTGTGCCCCCACCCGCTGATGAAACACAGGGAGAGCTGCAGCTTCTCTACTGCCGGGGTCGGCCAGCAGACAGGCTGCACGTAGTCGCTGTAGACAAAAGGGCTTTTCAGTTTCATCAGCGCCAGGTCATTATCGTTGGTGCTCTCGCTGTAGCGGGCGTGTATGAAGATCTGGCTCACCTGGCGGATTTGAACGTTCTGATCAGGGGCGGATAGCTTACGGAGCCCGGCCACTACCCTCCAGTAATCCGCATTCCTGTGGGGAGGAAGCAGGGCTATAGAGACTAGCAGGGGTATAGAGACTGAAAGGGTTTTAGAGACTGGCAGGGCTATAGAGACTGGAAGGGCTATAGACTAGCAGGGTTATAGAGACTAGCAGGGCTCTAGAGACTAGCAGGGCTCTAGAGACTGGAAGGGTTATAGAGACTAGCAGGGTTATAGAGACTAGCAGGGCTATAGAGACTAGCAGGGCTCTAGAGACTGGAAGGGTTATAGAGACTAGCAGGGTTATAGAGACTAGCAGGGCTATAGAGACTGGAAGGGTTATAGAGGCTAGCAGGGTTATAGAGGCTAGCTAGGGTTATAGAGACTAGCAGGGCTCTAGAGACTGGAAGGGTTATAGAGACTAGCAGGGTTATAGAGACTAGCAGGGCTATAGAGACTAGCAGGGCTCTAGAGACTGGAAGGGCTATAGAGACTAGCAGGGTTATAGAGACTAGCAGGGCTCTCGAGACTGGAAGGGTTATAGAGACTAGCAGGGTTATAGAGACTAGCAGGGCTATAGAGACTAGCAGGGCTCTAAAGACTGGAAGGGTTATAGAGGCTAGCAGGGTTATAGAGGCTAGCTAGGGTTATAGAGACTAGCAGGGCTCTAGAGACTGGAAGGGTTATAGAGACTAGCAGGGTTATAGAGACTAGCAGGGCTCTAGAGACTGGAAGGGTTATAGAGACTAGCAGGGTTATAGAGACTAGCAGGGCTATAGAGACTGACACTAGTCCTGTCAAAGTTCCAGTTCATTTCATCTTGTGTATGGAAGACTTTTTACCTGAAAGCGTCTTTTAGAATGTGAAACATGTTTTATATTGAGATCCCCACTGTAGATGCCAGTTAAGACATTCTGTGCAGCGTTATTAGCATCAGGTACCTGCACACTGTCATATAGCACCTATCTATCGATCTCTCTGTACATACAGTATACGGGGGAAGCTCCCAGTCATACGTACTGTAGTGAACTTGGGAAGCAGTGAGCTGCCGTGGCCACCCAGCTGCTGTTTATGATCGAGCCCCCACAGACGTGGCTGTGCTGTTTGGAGCGATAGCGGTAGAACTGGAGGCTGACTTGCCACGGCCAGGCGCCAGGGGGCGCATTCGTGCCACCAACTATCCGAGAGCCGCCGGGCACGCCCATCAGCGGTCTCTCTCCACAGCTGACTAGGAAACAACGCGGCAAAGAAGTTATATCTGAACGGGCTTGAAAAACCTCGAAAAGGGTCAAACTGTAGGAAGCATGGACACAAACGTTTCGACCAGTGCAGCACACAGAGGGTTTACATTCACAAATTACACTGCCGAAAGTACTAGACTGCTGAAGCCACTCTCTCTAAACTGAGCGACGTGTAGTTTTAACCCTAGCATTCTTAATTGAGCGTAACAAAAAACTGTAACAAAAAGAAAAAAAAAAACAAAGGCAGACATTTTAAATACATAAATGGATTTGCATTACAGCAAAACCCCTCTCCTCTTCCTCGACTCGTTCAGAAACATTCAAAGCACAAGATCACTTAACGTTTGCCTAAAGGTTGTTTTGATTTTGCACGAAATCAAACCACTGTAACTGAAAATCAGTGTTCTCAAGCTGGAAGATTTCCAACAGTGACGTTCACACTAAAACGAAACAAGCCGAACGATGATCACACGTTATGAACACACTCCCGCAGGACAGCCTGCCGTGAGATCAATTTCTTAAGACAGGAAGTGGTTCTGACCACTAGGTGGCGTGCCAGGAACACGCGAAAACTGCCCCCAGCGCAGGAAAGTACCAGGAAACGAATGCTATTTAACTAACCCGTTTGTCTGCCCTTTGTAAATGTGTTTGTGTCCCCCCCCCCCCCCCCCCCCCCGCACTACCACTTAGTTTAGCTCAGGTTTTAATTCTATATTTTTCAAATCTAAATGTAACTTATTCACAACAACACCATTTAGTAAACAACTTTTCTAAAAACGTCTCGTGTATTCTCTTACTATTTTAAATTAATTGCGTGTGACCTATAAAAGTCATCCGTTAAATTACATCACGTAACGTGGCTATTTTGACCATTTCCAGTTCCAGTGGTTTCATAATATGCACAAGAAATCAAAACCACAGCAGCAATGGGGGTGTTCACATCGCCCCCCGTAATAAAGCCGCGTGTTTCATTATTCTTACACGTCACGTTTTCTGTCGCTTCCACTCGAGTCCCGCCGCACGCCGCCACCACGAAATAAAACAGAAAGACACGCGACTCCATTCCTCTCAGAAACCGGGCCGCCGGTCACCTCAGCCTGGCCAACACAGACTAAGCACCGCTGAAACGGCTTTTAATAGGGCAGCGGTTTGGCCGCTGTGGTTTGTGACAGGTAAGTGCGTAGAGTTGTGTCTTCAAATGATATCGGACAGCCTCACCGCCGGGGAGCCGCTCAGCACATATTTTCTTACAGTCGGCACTAAAAGTCGTCTGGCTAATTTCTTTTCCCATCTATCTATCTATCTATCTATCTATCTATCTATCTATCTATCTATCTATACAGTATATACAGTATATACAGTATATTACCTCCATTACGTTTTGCTGTGCTTTTACCATAAAACGTGTATAAGGCGCGCTCGCCCTCCCCCAGCCCATAAAAGAAAAACGACGCCACGTTTTAAGAAGGAGTCTAATTTAGGAGTGAAAAGTTGCCCAGTTGCAGCCAGTGCCAGCACGTGTAGCGGGTTCCTCACAGTGGGGGTGAAAAAGGGCCGGATAGTGCCACTTATTCTCTCTCTAAGTGAGGCGCTTTCCATGTATATTCTCCTGGGTTTTTTTTTTTTTAATGCGTCTGGCTTTGTTGATGGTCCTGACCCCCTCCTCCTCCTTCCTCCCATCCCCATCTCTCTTTAAGAGCTGTCATTAAACCTCCCATTAAGTCCGATGATAGCAATGGAAAGCAGGTCTGTGGTCACTGGGGTGGCGGTCAGCCTGGATGATGATGATGATGATGATGATGATGATGATCCACGTGAAGGCTCGCTGTCCATCCAGAGAAAACCAGCGACCCACCTTGTGAAGCTCGGCCATTATGCATGACAATTAGAAAAAAAAAAAAATGCTGATCACATATCAGCATAGACAGAATTTCCTGTTGCAAATTTCCTGTTGCACAGAATTTCCTGTTGCAAAGCAGTTTCACCCATTCCAGGTTTTACTACCAGCTTGATTAGCCCCCAGTGTGTCTAAGCAACAAGCACAGGTGTGTCTTATTATTAAACTCCTTGTAAAACCAGGAATGGATCACACCGCTATGGAATGGGAGTCTCATGCAGGGATGCAAGTAAGACTCCTGTTGCACAGCAGTCTCACCCATCCCAGGCTTGATTAGCCCCAGCGTGCATAGGTAACAAGCTGAGGTGTGTCTGGTTAAACTCATTGTAAAACCTGGAACGGATCACACCGCTATGTATGGGAGTCTTGTTTCCATCCCCGCATTACTGATCACAGTATCACAGTTAAATACATGATGCACTGTGGAAACTTTAATACTCTACTTCTGAGATGTGTAAAGCCTTTATTGCTGTATGTTTTATTCAAAGGCTTATGGCTGATTTTTTTTCATATTAAATATTTAATATGACAAGCATGTAACAGAGGCTGGATGTTTATTGTATGGTACGGATTGCGATCAGCGTGATCGAACCACTAATCTGAGCAGGGAGTGGATTATCCGGGTTCTGCTGTCCGAGCGACAGGCCATTGGGCTGAAAGTGTGCAGAGTCCAGCAGGACTATTATTTAGACGCTGAGCAAGCTCCTGGTTTAAATGAAACACTGCTCCAGCCTGTCAAAGGAGCCTTTGAACAGAGGCACCCTTAGTGCTTTCCGAAGCATTAAAATACAAAGGTTAAAACAAAGAGCAGAGTATTAAATATTAAAAGTACAGCGGATCCGAATGAATACTGCACAGCACGGCCTTGTCCAGTTCAAACCCTGCTCCGCTGCGGTAGGGCGGCATGCAGTGCACACAGCAGGGCACAGATGTTTGAACCTTTTGTGTAAACGCTTGTCGCTCCTGGTTTTTGTTTTCTTCTGATTTCTCGATTTCTACATTCATTTTAACACATTGCTAGCCCTTATGTTTTTTTTTTTTCTTAATTTCTGCTATCACTGAGTGTAGCTATTAACAGACACATTTCTCATTGGAAGTCACGGACGATATTTCAGAGGTTTCTAGTATTGTTTCTTTCTTAATCAAAAATGTATTTTTCAAGGACAGGAGGACATTCCTAGTTTATTCACTTAGTTAATTATATGTCACTTTCAGGGGTATCTTAATAATAATAATAATAATAATAATAATAATAATAATAATAATAATAATATTTTATACATGCATACACTGTGTATGGGATGTGCAATGTGTTTAAGCTAAACATTTGTGGGTAAAAATCTGTTTATTTTTAGAGGTCAAATTCTGGGTATCTATATATTGATTGGAAAGCCAGGACTAGGTGCAGGGCTAGTGAGAGTGTCTAAGCCTGATATATATACATTTTTGTAGTCCTACCTTCTCTGAAACACACACACACACACACACATATATATATATATATATATATATATATATATATATATATAATGAAAACACATTTTTTTGGAATTAAAATAAAAGGTTTAAATGATTAAAATATCCTTTATTTCAGGACGTTATGGACTCCTTCTTCCGCTGGATAAAGCAGATTATATATATATATATATATATATATATATATATATATATATATATATATATATATAGGTGGTATTTTCTATAGAGTTATACAGTAAAACGTCAGGCTCTGCCATTAGATACTCTACAGTTCAGCACAGAGCTCTTACTCTATGGGGTACAGTGTAAGCGCCGCGGCTCCCCTGTTAGTGGAGAAGTGAAGTGAGTGTGTTAATGGGGCTTTGATTTGATTCCGCAAAAGCTGCATTGCTTGTAAATTTCATTTCATTCGCCTACGAATCCATTGCTATCTAAAAACACTCAGAGTGCCATTACTAACAATTCCACAATTGGAAAGTTGAAGAAGGAGGAGGAGGAGGAGGAGAAGATGAAGACAGAGCTCTGGTTCACTGTAAAATATCAATTTTCTCGAGCCTGTTTTGAATATGATCCTGTTATAGACGGATAAACTGAGAGTCCTATAGCTGTGATCCTGTTATAGACGGATAAACTGAGAGTCCTATAGCTGTGATCCTGTTATAGACGGATAAACTGAGAGTCCTATAGCTGTGATCCTGTTATAGACGGATAAACTGAGAGTCCTATAGCTGTGATCCTGTTATAGACGGATAAACTGAGAGTCCTATAGCTTCTGAACCATCAGACCCAATAAAGGCCTGACGAGAGATTCCAAATTCGATGTGTATTTATATACAGAACCCTAAACAGGGGTTGTGGTTCCGTAGATGAAGAATCCACTTGTGGAACCCCTGATGGTTCTGTTAGAACCAGTGGAACCAGCTACATGAACACACAGAACCCGTATAGAACAAGAATTTCAGAAGAAAAATTTTTAAAGAAACATAATGGTCCAGGGACCTTTTTTCATTTATCTTGAGCAAGCACTTATTATTATTATTATTATTATTATTATTATTATTATTATTATTATTATTATTATTATTATTTTATTGTATTTATTTTCTCTCCCGAATCTGAGCGAAAAAAAAAAATCCACAGTCCCTAGCCGCTTGTGAGTAAGGGGTCATTTGCAGACGCCCCCTAACTTTGTGCTGCGAGTCATCAATTATGCAGGCAAACAGCACGCACCGCGAAAGCAGGAACACAGCACCAATATGGCGACATCCGCAGTTTCTCCACTAGGTTTCCAACATCTGCAATCCAGCAACGCCTTTCGGGGTTTGTGTTAACGCTAAAAATAAAAGTAAGTGCACCTTTCATTTTCTTAAGCGACAGGGCATATTTTTTTTTTCGCAAGTGATGCCCGTTTTGGCAGCCCCTGTCTCAGGTATGTTCTGCCGCAGCGCAATTTTCCATCCGGCATCCCTGTCTGCATCTGTGAACCGGGTGAATGGCAATCTCTCCTCTGTGCTGGGAATGCAGACGAATCCCGGACACGTTGAAAAAAAACAAAAAAAAACGCGCTGGTCGCTCGTTGTGTGAAACGTCCACGAAAAATGGAAATGGGGGCTTTGAGTTAAAATAAATAAATAAATAAAGAAATAAATAAATAATGTTTTTTATATCAAGGTGTTGGCCTGCGGTACGTGGGACGAAATACTGTGTTAAAAACGTACAACCAAAAAAAGGTATATATATATATATATATATGAAATCTGTTTTTATTTCGAGGTTAAATGCACGTCGAACTCCCACGGAATTAAAAGGTGATTTGATGAGGCTGTAGTCTTTTAGGTTGACAGTCAAAAACCCCCCGAAATGCTTACCTGTGTGTTTGACTTTACATAATACCAACCCATGCAGTGGAATCTGAACCAGTGATTTGTATTGGGCTTGGTTTACCGTGTCTGCCTCTGATATATTGCAAGCAAATAAAAAGGATCATCCGTGAATCGTTGTTAATCAGATGGGATTGTTGGTTTTTTTTCTCTCTCTCAAAGGAACACAACAACAAAAATGTATTTTAAAAAAAAACCCCAAGCTTGGTATGTTAGTGTTAGCAGGACCGCGTTGTCAAGCCGCGCATACGGGTGTGGTGCATGGACTAACCGGGGTGTTTATAATGCACGGTTATTGGCTGCATGATTTCAAAACGCTATGCCAAATTAAAAAAAAAGACCATTAACATGTATCAATATGCCGTTTGTGTGTGTGTCTGTCCTCTGTCTCTCTACCCAGCCCCCCCGGAGATGGGGGTTTGTTAGAAATAGACTCTCTGATCGGACCAAACACATCCCTCCACTGCAGTATTTTCTTAGCCGTGGCCCATACGATTGTTTGAAAATATCGATTCGAGAAAGTGGGAAAAAAAAGACTGAGCAATGTATTTCTCTCTATTGTTGTATATATATATATATATATATATATATATATATATATATATATATATATATATATATATATATATATATATATGTGTGTGTGTGTGTGTGTGTGTGTGTGTGTATGTATTCATCATGGGCGTTTAAAACGCTGGGTTTTATCGTGTACCCGCGGAGATTGAGGGTTAGGGTTTTTATTTTTTTTAAAGCCCTCTCGGGTCTTTATTCCCAAGTACACTTTAGGGTAGGGTTGAAAAAAAAAGAATTTTCCAGCTTGGACAGGCAGGCCCGGTATTGCTTGTGTTTTCATCATATACATGTTGAGCACTAATCCCACGAAGGCTCGGCTTTCTTCATTGTATCATCACACACACACACATTATATATATATATATATATATATATATATATATATATATATATATATATATATCAAAGAGCCAAATTCTCAACGTTTGGGTATGTTTAACATACCCTTGTCAAGGGAAAGTGTGTTTGAATAGGCTATATTTATACGAGTGG
Organism: Acipenser ruthenus; assembly: GCF_902713425.1. Lineage (NCBI taxonomy): Eukaryota > Metazoa > Chordata > Actinopteri > Acipenseriformes > Acipenseridae > Acipenser > Acipenser ruthenus. The sequence goes on from NC_081230.1 coordinate 9,619,855, forward strand.
GGGGGAATTATTTCCCTAGTGAAATAATTTACACGTCCCGTCCCAGTACAATATATTATTATTATTATTATTATTATTATTATTATTATTATTGTGAGACTATACCTGATTCTTATATTTAGTCTCACTGTGTAGGTGCTTTCTGACGCCAGTAGTGTTCTGTTATGTAATCCGATCACATTATTTGGCCTATAATGTCATTAAATAATCTGCAGGTGTATTGCTGGCACGTTGAAGCATTATCGCGTGTGTATGTGATGTGTCCTTAAACGATTCAGTCTCAAATCAGTGAGCGTCGGTATTCACCCAAGAGCGATCCCGCTGTACACGATCTGTGCACCCGCTTTGTTTTTCGATGGGTCAGCTTGTTGGTTTGTTTTCTTCGGTCAATCGGTTCTCGATTATCCACGATGCATCTACACATATATATCTGCCTGTAATCCGTGGGGTTTGCTGTCAGTGGGCCTGGTCATTATGCAGCCTACCGATCTGATCAGCGTGTTATCTCTGTGGCTTTGCATTGGATCCTGTCGCTGTTATAAATATTTCAACGCCTTCGTCCTGCTGCACTTGTGTTCAGTCGTTCGT
>NC_081230.1:9620642-9623142 GCF_902713425.1 Acipenser ruthenus
GAGAACCCAGTGCTGTACTGTGGATCTGAGAGCCAGCTAATTCAATACAGTCTAGTATAGAGAACTCAGTGCTGTACTGGAGATCTGAGAGCCAGCTAATTCAATACAGTCTAGTATAGAGAACTCAGTGCTGTACTGGAGATCTGAGAGCAGCTAATTCAATACAGTCTAGTATAGAGAACTCAGTGCTGTACTGGGGATCTGAGAGCAGCTAATTCAATACAGTCTAGTATAGAGAACTCAGTGCTGTACTGGGGATCTGAGAGCCAGCTAATTCAATACAGTCTAGTATAGAGAACTCAGTGCTGTACTGGGGATCTGAGAGCCAGCTAATTCAATACAGTCTAGTATAGAGAACTCAGTGCTGTACTGGGGATCTGAGAGCAGCTAATTCAATACAGTCTAGTGTAGAGAACTCAGTGCTGTACTGGAGATCTGAGAGCAGCTAATTCAATACAGTCTAGTATAGAGAACTCAGTGCTGTACTGGGGATCTGAGAGCAGCTAATTCAATACAGTCTAGTATAGAGAACTCAGTGCTGTACTGGGGATCTGAGAGCAGCTAATTCAATACAGTCTAGTGTAGAGAACTCAGTGCTGTACTGGAGATCTGAGAGCAGCTAATTCAATACAGTCTAGTATAGAGAACTCAGTGCTGTACTGGAGATCTGAGATCCAGCTAATTCAAAAAAGGTTTTAATACAAAAACAAATCATTTATGTGTGTGAGTCAGATAGTCAGAAGCAGGCTGTGGTGTGAGTGGGTGCCGTTGTGACGTTTAGTGATGTAATTGAAACTGAATCGTGTCGTTTTATTCCAATGAAAGTGAATGACGAGATCTCGCACTGCAGAATGAAATTAACTAGCAATGCACTTTTTTCACCACCAGAGGGCTCTATTTTACCATTCTTAAAAGGCTGGCGAGCAGGAGAATGCCATGTCGTTTTTTTCCAATGAAAGTGAATGACGAGATCTCGCATTGCAGAATGAAATTAACTGGCAATGCCCTTTTTTTCACCACCAGAGGGCTCCCTGTTACCATTCTTAAAAGGCTGGCGAGCAGCAGAATGCCATGTCGTTTTTTTCCAATGAAAGTGAATGACGAGATCTCGCATTGCAGAATGAAATTAACTGGCAATGCCCTTTTTTCACCACCAGAGGGCTCCCTGTTACCATTCTTAAAAGGCTGGCGAGCAGCAGAATGTCTGCCTGTGCGATAAATACCCTTTTTGAAACAGTACGGCCAAACTTTGTGCAGCTTTTAAACTTGGGCGTTAACATCGTTTAGCTGAAGTTCTTGACATTTTAAAAGGGTTAAGAAAGACACACGTCAGCGTCAGCTGGTTCTGATTTATTTATATATTTACATATTTTATTATCTTGACATGATCGAATGCAGGAAGACATTTGTACAAAATATACAGAGACACAGAACAAACAAAAAACAACAAGTTATAAATCACAAGTTTCTCTGAGTCGTTATTTAGGAAGAATTCTTCAGCTTCACTTGAAAACTTCAGTGTCCCTGGCTTAGGAAACCAGTCAGTAGACCCCACTGTACCCAGTAAAACCAGTGCGGTGTCCATTTTACTCAGCTAGGGTTCAGCCTGAGATTTCTGGGGTACAGGGGGTTATAAAGCAGACCGAGACGGAGCCCCAAGTCAGTTGTTTAGGGAACAGAAGAAATATTTACAAGATTACAAAAAATAAAATAATATGATTGTAACAATGCGCGGAGTCCAAAGAGTGATTTGCACGGCTTGCTTTAGCCACAGATACAAAATAAACAACTGAGCAAACAGCAGCGCCTGCAGTCAAACCAAGACAACAACACACAGAAAAATGACAAAATGTGGAAACCACGCCAGCAAAAAGAAAGTGTCCCCCTGGCTCAGGGTTCGATGTGGAAGGCCAGTAGTTTCTTGCAGTCCCCCTGTCCCTCTGTCCCCTGTCCCCCCTGGCTCAGGGTTCGAAGTGGAAGGCCAGTAGTTTCTTGCAGTCCCCCCTGTCCCTCTGTCCCCTGTCCCCCTGGCTCAGGGTTCGATGTGGAAGGCCAGTAGTTTCTTGCAGTCCCCCTGTCCCTCTGTCCCCTGTCCCCCTGGCTCAGGGTTCGATGTGGAAGGCCAGTAGTTTCTTGCAGTCCCCCTGTCCCTCTGTCCCCTGTCCCCCTGGCTCAGGGTTCGATGTGGAAGGCCAGTAGTTTCTTGCAGTCCCCCTGTCCCTCTGTCCCCTGTCCCCCTGGCTCAGGGTTCGATGTGGAAGGCCAGTAGTTTCTCGCAGTGCTGCTGGTTCAGGGTTCTCAGCTCTGGGAGTCTCAGCAGCAGTTTTGACAGCAGCTCAGGGTCCTGGGGTGGTTCTGGTTGATGAGAGAGCGCAGGGAGCGGGTCAGGGACTCCTGGAGCCGCTCCACCGGGCCCACATCCAGAACCCCGGAGCGATCTGAGAGAGGGGGTCATTGTTACTATTACTGTTATTATGATTATTAGCTTATTATTATGGTC
>NC_081230.1:9628142-9630642 GCF_902713425.1 Acipenser ruthenus
GCTGGGGCCACCCCGCGCCCCCCCCCTCAGGGAACTGGAAGACGCCCCTGTGCTTCAGCGCCCCGATCTCAGTGAAGGTGACCTCCGCAGGGGAGGAGGCCTGGGAGCGGGGAGACAGTGTCTGGTACCCACTGGAGGGGCTGCCAGGACCCGGGCTGGAGCTGTCTGAGGAACTGCCAGCGTAGAGAATCACCCCTACTGAGAGAGAGGGGGGGTCAGTATACCTCTGTCTGCTTGACTCGGTTTCTTCTAGTTTCAATAACACTGATGAAGGCGCTAGCATTAGAAACGCCTGTCTGCTTGACTCGGTTTCTTCTTGTTTCAATAACACTGATGAAGGCGCTAGCATTAGAAACGCCTGTCTGCTTGACTCGGTTTCTTCTAGTTTCAGTAACACTGATGAAGGCACTAGCATTAGAAACGCCTGTCTGCTTGACTCGGTTTCTTCTAGTTTCAGTAACACTGATGAAGGCGCTAGCATTAGAAACGCCTGTCTGCTTGACTCGGTTTCTCCTAGTTTCACCTCAGTAACACTGATGAAGGGATCTGGGATTTGGGGATTGGGGTAGGGGTGCTTAATAAATGTATTATATTACAGCATTTTTTTCTGGGCAGTAAGTGTAACCGTAACATCTACATGTTAAAAACAAACGTCTTGGGTCCTTCCCGTCAGAAATTTGTGACGTATCTCTCCTGCACACCACACACAAGGATCCCGTAAACTCAACGAACAAAGACAACGCCAAGTCGATCGGAAGGGTCCATAACGGTATTTTATTTACGTGTTTTGTTTTTTTTAATGTATTATAAAACCTCTACTTTAAAACTACAGTACTGTAATAAAATAAATACATAAATAAATAAATACAAGTGCCAGGGTGGTTCATTTATTTCTTCATTTTTAAAAATACGACCCGGGTTTTATATAACATGAATTGGGATCGCTCTAGCATCACGTGTCGGCCAAGCCACTGCCGTAGTCTCCGCTCCAATTATAGCGCAGCTCCCCTGGCAGTGAGCCGAGAGCCGAGAGCCGGCGAGGAAGGAGACACCAGACCGGCGGCTCACATGTACCGGTGTCCGCTGACACTGATACCTGATACCCGCCCCGGCTGACAGTATTATCAATCACACGCAAGACTGCTGACAGGTGCATTCCGCACGCAGTCCTGTGTGGAGGAGAGGAGGGGAGGGGAGAGGAGAGGAGACTGAGAGGAGAGGAGGGGAGGGGAGAGGAAGAGGAGAGGAGGGGAGAGGGGAGAAGGGAGAGGGGAGAGGAGGGAGAGAGGAGAGGAGCGAGGGAGTTACGAACATTTCACACATGATTACTTACAGAGAGAGAGAGGAGAGAGAGAGAGAGAGAGAGAGAGAGAGAGAGAGAGAGAGAGAGAGAGAGAGAATAAAACGGTCAAACAGCTGTGGTGATGTCACCAGGCTCGAACAAAACAAGACACCGACGTTTGAAAACCTAAACACGATAAAAATAAACCACACGCGTGTTTTGTTCGTGGCTGTCGATCTAATGGTACTGGAATGCGATGATGGCTTTTGTGTGTGTGTGTGTGTGTGTGTGTGTGTGTGTGTGTGTGTGTGTGTGTGTGTGTGTGTGTGTGTGTGTGTGCGCGGGGGGAGGGGAGGGGGGGTGGGGGTGTAATTCCATTTCCAGTTATTTTAAACAGACAGCGTCACGCACTTCCCAGGTATGTATATTTATGCCTGTGAATAATATACGAGTCGGATCTTCAGAGCAAGACTGGAACTCGTCCGAGCCTTGCCGTGGCACGCGGAGCTGCATTTCCAGGAATACGCTAGCGAAGCAACCAGAGGCGTGGAGTCGAGCACAAGGACAGGAAAAGCGAGCCACTGACCTTAAAACCAAGAGGGGGTGCATCGCTACCACACCTCAACTAGATATAAACAGTACAGCGGGGCAGCCGCGGCTCGGAGAACATTAACACCGCTGACCTACACCCGTTTAACACGGCAAAACCGGATCAGCTGCCTCCAAGATAGAGCCATTAACCCTTTCATGCATCCTCGTATGTGGACGAAAAAAAACATGCTTTCACTGTACTTTATTACACGTTGCTCCGCTTTTACTACGGTGAACTTTTCTATACAATGAAATAGAAAAGCAACGGATAGATTGAAAATTCGCTATTTTTAATTAGCATCTACCCATAGTTACTACTTGAAGCTAATTATTAAAACAGCGAGTTTTCAGTGTATCGCTTGCTTGAGCATTTCCAGTGACTGCTGATCATCCTGCTGCGTCCTGATTCTCCTCGGATAGAGAGCTGTGCGCTGTTTCTGAATTCCCTTTCTCTCCGCACTGGGGTAGGGCAGGCAGGCACGGAGGATGCAGGTCACCTGAAACACCATCTGCACCAGTACAGGACTCTGCAGAGACGCATCATGCGCGCCTGGGCTCCTCTCCTCGTGAGAGACGCACGGTCAAACAGCCCGTGTTGCGTCTGTCCGGGAAACGTGACGGATCTAG